>NW_009970725.1:13030522-13032345 GCF_000747805.2 Chaetura pelagica
GGAATTCCAGAGATGCTAAAAAATCTCATTTAACCTCCCCAGACTCTGGTAGAAAGCTGTGATTTTCAGTGTAAATAACAAAAAGGGCCTATACACACTACATCTCTAATCTGAGGATGGCAAAACCACAAAACTGGCTGATGCCTGGGCCTGATGTTTGCTACAACTTTCTGTAAATCCCCACAGGGACAGAGACTGAGAACTCTCTTCCTGGGAGCAAACCAACACAAACAACAAACTCGCTTCTTCCTGCCAGCTAGCTTCTCTAAACTTGCTCTCCAAAGCTCCTGAATAGGACTGTTCTGCTTGTTTGCACAGTCCATCACACACCATGACAGGAGACACTATCATTTACCCATCTGCATCCCCCACATCTCTCCAGTTACACAGAATCACAGAATCACAGAATCCTAGGGGTTGGAAGGGACCTCGAAAGATCATCTAGTCCAACCCCCCTGCCAGAGCAGGGTCACCCAGAGCACATCACACAGGAACGTGTCCAGGTGGGTTTTGAATGTCTCCAGTAAAGGAGACTCCACGACCTCTCTGGGCATCCTGTGCTCTGTCACTCTCACCGGAAAGAAGTTCTTCCTGATACTCACATTGAACCTCCAATGTTCCAGTTTGCATCCATTACCCCTTGTCCTATCACTGGTCAATTAGTTAGATTAAAGCATGTCTGAAGGGCCGCAGAAGCATCCTCCTGAGCCTTGTGTGGGTCCTCACAGAGACAAAGAACATTTCCAGGCTTGGCTAAACTGATTTTACTATTCTCTCTGGACCTTCTTTTCCAAGCTATGGCCTCCACTGAGCTTTGTGCCCAAAGACAGAGTTTTTCCTCAGTCAGGTGCAGACAGCAATGCCTGCATATTCCCTTTGTATGTCAGACTGGTTCAGGGCTTGAAATGATTAAAGGTGATTAGTCTGACCACTAAGGCATTTACCGCAAGCTTGCCAACTGGAACCCATCTGATTTTTGTCAGGAAAAACAAAGCTATCCACCATTTTGATTACTTAGAATGAGGTGCTGATTTACATTTATTTCAGTAGAAAATTTAAACCTTTATGAAGAGGATAAAGTTCCACTGAGACTGAGTGACAGATACTAACATAAGAAGCTTTAATATTTTATTCATTTATAAGAGTGTATTTGTATTCACTGTAATGCATGACAATTCCAAATAACCATCTTTTTTTTTTATTGTGCTTTTATTGAAATAGAAAAAAAAAAAAATGTTAACAAAAGCCTATGTTCAGAAATCCAGTATTTGCAACACATTTTATGCAAAAAGCTATCCTTCAAGGTTGCTGTCAGGTCTCCAAAAGTGGGGAGGGAGCTCTTACTGTCTCGCTAGAGTGAGATGCTGAATCTGCAACCAGCAGAAAAAAGGGGGTTTAAGGCCTGATTTCCCCCCAGTGTAGCTGACACAAGGCACCGACCTCAGTTCTGACTGCCTAACTCAGGTTTAACCAGATCTCCTGGCACTAAAAGGTGTTTCCCTCACAGTTGTACTAGCATTACCCCTCTCCAAGCTTGCACTGTGCCTCCAGCTCTGCTCTTTATTTCCTCCTGCTTTTCTGGTACTTGTGCTGTGGTTTATGACTGAGTAAATGTAAGGGACAAGTATGAAAGGCTAAAATCTTTCATCCAGCTCTTCAGAGGTGAAGAGCTAATGTACTAACCAGCATCTTGAGAAAAATGAACAGAAAACAGGAGGAAACCAATATTTTGAGGAATGATCCATAACTTCAAAAGAGCATTAATCTCCCCCCAGATAAATGTGCTAAGGTTAGAGAACACTAGGGATGTTAAATGATTCAGC
>NW_009970725.1:13032429-13051348 GCF_000747805.2 Chaetura pelagica
TCAGCAGGAGAGATTTTCAAAGGCAAAAATAGGAGTAATTGCCTCCCAGACATTCATATTTATTGATATTGTTGTTTTTATTATTATTATTACTGAGTATTTGTGTTTCAAAATTTCCTCTACAGTACCTAAAGGGTATGATGATAGAGACTACAGGAAAGCTTAAAATAGATATTTTAACTGTGAGGATGTTAAAAAAAAAATAGAAGCTGATTGCAGATAAACAGCTACATAATTTTATTTGTATTTATTTTTGTCTTAAATGCTGAGTTAGATCTCCAAATTACATGTCTCCGTAAGTTGACCGGAGGGTGACATTTCTGTCTTGTGGCAGCTCTTCAGGTTATGACATTTATTGTTGTTGCTCTGGTATTTTTATTCTGTACTAGGATAAAAACAACACCCATTTCCCATGTTTGCAGAAAACAGAGCTGTGCCAAAGTGCCGCTTTTCAGGTTTTGGATCGCAGGGCTGCCCTGGGACATGGGCTCTCTCCCTGCTTTTCAAGGTTTCAGAAAAAGCCTTGCTGAAATGGATACCTTTCTGTAAAACCACTGACTGGTGACACAGACTGTTTTCCCATATGATAAATGAACAGCACAACCTAACCAGCTCTAATGGGCAGGGTACGGGTGAGTGGCTTGAAACTGATGTAAGAATAGGAACAAATGGAATGGACTGAGAGACAGGAAAAATGCCCACTTACAGTGCATTTCTTGTCACAAGAATAGAGATGGATTTCTCTAAGCACAGTGATATCCCCTCTTGCCCCAAAGGGAGCATTTTTGAAGAGGGTGCTGCCACTGCAGTCTCTGATTCAACGGGAACAGAATGAAAATGACACCAAGTGTATTTAAAATTTGCATCCCAAATATTTTTTTTCTTTGCATATTTACACTCTTGATTGGCATTAGCATGCAGTTTGGTACCAGATGAAAGCACAGACTAAGTTCATCAAAGATAACAAGTAATTCTGAGTAATGACTAAATGGCATTCCCAGCTATCTACTTTTAAAAAAGGAAATGAATAGTTCTGGTTGTAATTACCAACTCAAGTTCCATATACAAAGCTAGCATTTATGAATATCAAACTAGGCTGTATTAGACTATGTTAGGTATGTGTCAGTTTACTTTCTTAATGCAAAAAAGAATTCAGTCATTATCACTAGAACTGTTTGTTAAAGTTGAAAGGAGATAAATCATTAATAGGGATGTCATTTATTCATTATGGTTAAAAATATATATACCCGCTTGTCACATTGATAAATCTTGTTTCTTGTCTCATCTCAGCTTATTGACAGCACAGATGAAAAGAACTCCTTTATTGCATTCCTGTTGGAGCTTAAAGCCTTTACAATGGTTTATTGATGAACTAGTATTTTGAAAATCAAGACTGCTGAGGCTTAAGATTGTAGTGACAATTACACGGTATTTTGTTGCAAAGCTAACAATTTGCATGGAATTGATGATAGCTTGACATTAAGCACATCAAGTATTATTATTGTAATTTGGTACACTGCCTTGGACCAATGCACAGACACCTAGTGCAGTGCCGTGGTCTCTCTTTCATGCCAGGATTTAACCACTTCAACACCATTCAACTTGACACTTGTCACTTCATGATGAAAATACAGAACTGCTGAGTCCAGTACAGACTAAGGCATGTGAGTAACTTCTTCCAGGGGATTAGTTCTGCTGCAGATAATTTCACTGTATGAAGGAATGCATGCACCCTCAGGCTTAGATATCTGATGCTGGAAGACCTGCTATGAGTGTGTGTCATAGCATACAAGCCTGAAAGATATTTTGACATATGATAAGAGATTTTTCATGGGTTTTATTGTGTTTTATTTTAATTTATATTGAATTCAAACTGCTAACTTTTGAGCATGCAGAGTTACACACTTATACTGTTACACTTTTATTTACAAGGCATTGCTATTGTTTTCATGATTAATATTCTATAGTCTAATCATAAAACAATTTTTTAAGACATTTTTCTTCCATTTACATCTGCAAAGATTTGTGAATTTTAACCTAGAATAAGATCATGACAGAGAAGAGTACAAAGGGTGTAAGCAGACGCAGGCATCCCAGGAGGAGGATAGAGTCTGTCTGATCATGCAGAGATAAGGTTAGAAAAGCCAAGGCTGACTTGGAGTTGAGTCTGACAAGGGAAGCGAAGAACAAGAAGAAAGGATTCTACAAGTTCAGAAACAGCAAAATGTGAGCCCGCAGATGAATGCAGTAAGGGAACTGGCAACAAATGGATAAGGCCGAGGTTTTCATTGTCTTCTTTGCCTCAGTCTTTACCAGGAAAAGCATCCTTCAGGAATCCCAGGCACCTGAGACTAGAAGGAAAGTCTGGGACAAGGAAGTGGTGGAGAAACAGTTTAAGGAGCACTTAAACAAACTAGATGTGCGTAACTGCATATGGGGTCTGGCCGACTGAACTCACAAGTGATGAGAGAGCTGGCTGATACTGCAGGGACATTCTTTATTATCTTTGAACAGTTATAGAAACTGGGAGCAGTTTCTCAAGACTGGAGGAGACTGAGTATCACTCCTGTCTTCAAGAAGGCAACAACAAAGGTCCAAGGAACCAGGGGTCAGTCAGCCCCACCTCAGTCTCTGAGGAGGTGACAGACAGTATCTTCCTGGAAAGCATTTCTGAATACAATATGAACAAGAAGGTGATGGGAAGTAGCCAGAAAGGATTGACAAAGGGGAAAACATGCTTGACCAACCTGATAGCCTATCATGGTAAGACTAGCTTGGTGGACAAGGAGAGAGCAGTGGACAATCTTTACTTTTACACAAGCAATGCCTTTGACATCAACTCCTGTAACATTATCATAGACAAACTGACAAGCTGTGGGCTAGAAAAGCGGACAGTGAAGTGGATTAAAAGCTACCTGGATGACCAGGTCCAGAGGGTTGTGATCTGCAGTTGGGTCACTGTTGAGGGACTTTGACAGGAGTACTGGGCAGCAAAGAATCTCGTCAAGTTCAACAAGAGGAAATGCAGTGTCCCACATATGTGGTGAAGAATCATCCCAGGCACTGACACACACTGGAGACAACTGTCTGGAAAGCAGTTTTGTCAAGAAAGGTCTTGGGTTCCTGGTGGGTAACAAAATGACCATGAGCTAGCACCTTATGATCAGATGACCATACACCCCTGAGGCTAACAAGGCCAACAGCATCCTGGGCTGCACTGCCAGCAGGTAAGGTGATCCCTCCTATGTATTCAACACTGGTGAAATCACTTCTGGAGTGCTGAGTCCAATTCTGGGCTCCCCAGCACAAGACAGACAGGGACTTACTGGAGCAAGTCCAGCTAAGGGCCATTAAGATGATGAAGGGACTGCAGCCCTTGTATGAGGAAAGGCAGAAAGAGCTGAGTCTGCTCAGCCTGGAGAAGACAAGGCTCAGGGGGATCTTATCAATTCTTATAAATAACATAGGAAGGAGTGAAGAAGACAAAGCCAAGTTCCTGTCAGTGGTGCCCAGTGACAGGACAAAAGGCAAAGGATACAAATTAAAACACATTAAGTTCCATCTGAACACAAGAAAACACGTTTTTACTGTGAGAGGGGTCAAACACTGGAGCAGGTTGCCCAAAAAGGTTGTGGAGCCTCCATCTGTGGAACTATTAAAAGCCTGACTGGACATGGTCCTGGGCAACCTGCTCAAGGTGGCCCTGCTTGATCAGAGGGGTTGGACCAGATAGTCCCTTCTGACCTCAACCATTCTGTGTTTCTGTAACAATGGTATAATCTTTCTGATCCATTCTGCAGATTGAGGGATCCTTTTTTTGTCTCAGAACCACCTAAAATGGGACATTTTAATCAGATTAAGTTTTGCAACTGATTATAACTGCAGGTTACCCTTTCAATAAAGAGAGTGATCAGGACATTGTACGAGTAGTAGGGAAGGAATCACCTGTGACTTCCAGTTTAATCCAGTCATTTAGTGTCCACCCCATGATTTCACATGAACAATCAAACAATGATCACATTACAACAACTTAGGAGGGCTCTGCTAGCATTGCCTGTATCCTTAGCTCACTCCTGTGAAAGATGATTTACCTGAAGGGCAGTAACAAAAAAGGCCAGCTCGGCAACAAGAGCCCTTTATGAGAAACCTGGACAGGCTTAGGGCTGAGGAGCAGCCAGGCAGAATTTTTATCACAATAATTTTGCTTCACTGCTCCCCACAGAGCTGCAGAAAGGGCTAGGGAGTCTCAGAGAGTAGACACTGCAAGATCTGTAAGTTTACAAATACTTTCCCTGAAACGAAGTCCCCATTCAGCACACCACTAAACTTTAGGAAAGTCTAGATCCCATTCTATGCGGCTTAGGACCATTTCTTATTAGAGCTGGGAAGACTAGATATAAATCTCTGTCCAAAACAGTAATCCTCTTATATTTCATTACTAGCACCACAAGCCTCTGTGAAGTGTTCTTTATCAGAACCATAATAACAATGGGTTGTGGGTAAGCTCTCTATCCCAAGTTCAGTCACAGCAAACCCACTAACACATTAAATCTGTGCCTACCTTTGATTTATTAGTACTCCCTAAGCCTTTTCACAGTCAGGTGCTGGGTCTGAGGCAGCAGCTAGCAGCTGAGAGGGAAGGAAAAAGAGATTCTAGCATCATATCTCTGCTATGCCTGGCTATGGGAGCACTTCATTTCAGGACATGTTATCTTAACAAGCTGCTGAAGATAGTTGAAACTAATCTGTTATTTTGCCTCGCTTTGAATTGGATAGTGTATAACTCATAGTTGAGAGTTGGTAACTGACTTCAAGGGCTCTTCTGCTCCATCTAGGGGAAAATTCAAACATGGGAATTTAAACGAATCTGGTTGATTTTTGTCCTCCCACAAAAGTGCTCATGCAGGCAATTACTGAAGCGCAGCTAGCAACCACGAGTAACAGACGAGGAGCAGCTAAAGAGTCTCTGATTTTCTCTTCTCAGTTCCATGTGTCCTGGTCTGCTCGATGAGAATGGGGGGACTCAGTCTCAGATACTGACCCCTTTTCTTCCACTGCCCTCCTAAATTTGCACTTAAGCTCCAGGGGGAGTTTGACTGAACTAAACTAGTAAAGTTAGACATGTCTGTGTGCCTTTTGGGTGTCCAGGGAATGAACTGCCCTGTGCTGGGACTGTGTAGATCCGCCCAATGTCTCCCCAGAAATGGATGCTGCTTTTAAAAAAACTGGTTTGTTTTAGCCTTTGCTATTGGCAGGGAAGTTCTGCTTTTTGACAATAACCTATGATAAAGAGGACAAAAATACAAAAGTTTGGTGCTTCATCTCCAGCAAAGACATTGCACAGTTTTCAGGAGGTAGCCTTTTCTAGTAGTCACTTCTGTTTGTACCTGTTTAAGGCTATTACTGCAGACAAGCTGCAGTTGATACTTTTATTGGGTATGTATTTTCCACATGAATATTCTCTCCCCATACTTCTGCACACTTGTAAATCTTTATCAAGCAAAACTGTATGTTGGTGAGGTAATAGCTACATACATAATTTTTCTAAATAAATGAAAGCTTGGAACATGCTTATCTTCCTTTCAAAAGGACAGTAGAGAACAAAACAGTACAAAGTAAGAATCAAGGTTTCACTTTTTTTCACTGCAAATTGGATGGATATAATTTATTGTTTACTTATTCTTCAGCTAAAAATGCCATTGAGTTCTTGTGCTATCACACTCAGGATCCACATAATAAACTGTTAACTTTTCTCAGATAGGCATGGATATTTACTGTTGAACCTTCAGCCAAATGCTCTATATTCTAGTTGCTATTCTAGTACGCAAACAACACCAGAAAAAACCCTGTGATTTCTTTGGTATTGTCAAGGTGGTTAAACTGTTTATTTATAGTGCCAATAGAACTGTGCACAGGTCTGTGCCAGTGAACTTGCTCCCAGTCAGAGCTCAACTATTTTTAGAAACAGCTCTGGATTTTCGACTATTTTTATTGTTAGAGAGCCATCTTGTGGTGCACCTTATCAATAATAAATATTAAAAAAAAGTCCAGCACAGTTCAGAAATTGTGGTCCACAAAGAGTGTGGTGGTTTTGCATCTTCCATGGATCTGCTCTGCTCAAAGCTCCTTTTGAAATGAAAATAACCTAATCTCAAATTGCACTTTTGAGTCATAGCAATATTTGCTAAGGACTGGAGAAAAGGACATAGATCTCTTTGCTTGTTTGTATGGGGTTTTTTTGTTCTGTTTTTTTGTTTTGTTTTGGTTTTTTTAAGGCATTGTAAGGGTTTGTACAAACAAATAGCTACAATTTATGGCACAGAGTTATCCCTTCCCTAACAACTGATGTATTGATCAAGGCAAGAAGCAGCTGGTCTAGCTTTATTAATACAACAGATATAGCTTTTTGCAGCCAGAAGATTTAGTACATATTTTGTAAACCATTTAAATGGTTATATATATTTTTTAAAAAAAAACAACTTTAAAAATAACAATAGTATATATTGAAATCTCATTTGGGATGCTTGCAGATTGCAAGAGTTTTCTAGTGGCAGGGATGTTTCACATCACACTTAAAATTTCTGTTTTCAAATCTGTAGTTAACTGAAAAAGATAGATCCACCTGAACGAGAGTCAGTACAACAATTTAGAAGATGCTTTGAATCCTGGTAGTTTTCCCCTTCCATAAGATGCAAATCCTCTCACATTGCTACATCAAAAAAGTAATGCATTATACAAAATGTTACAGAGCCTCTGAAAAAACAGTGTTTAGAGGAAAAACAAAAAACCTCTAAGTCTTTCCATAAAACAGAACATCTCTATGCATTGGAAGAGTTTTCCCTCTGCAGCTTTGAACAAGACCCTAACATTTTTCCTGTATATTCTCTTGTCCATTAATAAGCTATAATTATCTATTGTCCTTTCATTGAAAGGAAAAAAGCACTGTGTAGCCAAAGATCATGACTGATCCACCCTCTGATATCAGTGAAGTCAGTGAAAAGTAAATGGTAATTATGGAGGGTCTTTAGAATAGTATACAATGATAAACATCTTTAAAAAAAAAATAAATCAGGTTTAAATTTTTAAAAGCACTGTATTATGCAATTACCTTTGCAGAACTTAGTCAATCTCCTTTGCTCATCTTGTTTAATGTTTTTCTAGATGGGCAATAGGCTTTCATAAAAAGAAGGTCACAAAGACAAGGACCACTTAAGAATCAAATGGAGAAGGGAAAGCACAAAGAAGAGGAGCAACAGTGGAGTGAGCCCTGAAGAGAACCTCTGCTTCCGGACATGAACTGGAGAGCAGACAGATGTGATTCTTAGAACAATGCTGAATACTTTTATCTCAGACTTTTTGTAACCAAGTAATGAACAGAACACTCCAGTGAAGTTATGAACATTGTCCACTAGTGAAAAGGCACTCTGCTTTCTTTCAAACTCCCTAAAAGTTAGAAGCTAATAATCCAAGCAGAGATAAACACAGACCTCATGATGCTATTCCTCTGTATTCTTCTGTATTCTTCAATCATCTCTCCAAATCCTTCTAGAAGTGTAGCTATGAAAAACAAAGACAGTATTCCAGGAATGCTGTGACTATTGATACATGTACTGGCAAAGTCCCCTTGCAGTTTCCATTTACTCCTTCTTCCCAAAACCTAGCATTAATGTTTGCTTTTGAGATTATCACCTACAGTAAACTTCAAACTCTTCTCTGAGTCACTCACCTAGTAAGATAGAGTAAGCAAGTCAATGCAATACAGACATACCTGAGGTGGCCCCTAAAGAGTTAATTTGAATACAAAGGACAGCATAGCCAGAGTACTCAGCGCTGCCTCAGATTTTGCAGTGCCCTGTAATGACTCCTAGTTACAGATGTGGCTTTTCTGAATCACAGCTCTTTGGACTGGGTAATTGCATTTAATTAGATAACTGAGTTCTCAGTGTAAACCAACTTGTATTCATTATCAACTTCCTGGTAGATCCTTAAGTCATCTTTAAACCATCCAGGCAAAGATTCTGTATCATCATCTACACAACAGATTTTTAAGAGTGTTGAAGTATTTTAATGATCACTTTGGAACCTGCAGGAGACACCCACCAGTCAGCCTGGCATCAGTTGCATTTCAAGGCCTCTCGGTAATACAGTTTAAAACTTATATGCTGTGCACACTGGTTGTCCCACATGAATCACATCTTGCATTGAGAAAGTGCAGTATTATATCAAATCCACCAGATAAATACGGCACTACTGTACCAATTGTATCAATACAACCACCTTATTCCACCAGATCCACACTTCACTAGAAAATAAACATGACAAGCTTGTTTGGAGATAAAAATCTACCATATATGAAATTACATTGCATTACAGTTTAAGTTTATAATTTTATTAAGAAAATTAAATCTTTTGTTACTTTGTATGGGATTTAAGAAAATAAGTAGGTGCCTGAGTTTCCTTCACTTTCTTTAAAACCATGCTGGAAATCCTCACTGGAATGTCTTCAGGTTTCCAATTAGAAAATTAGCTTTATTTAATATCACTTCAAGAAGAACTTTAACAGCACAGAAATTATTTATATAAATATATTTAATTTTAGAAGATACTTCCTGACATTGTACAAGAGTCTTCATTTCCACTGGAACATTTTTAGAAGCTTGCATAGTGAAAGACTGAAAATTGCTGGCATAATGATAGTACTTTTGTTACTTCACAGGAATAGATTTCTTCCAAATACTGGTAGTGTTTAAATATTTTTCTTAGCTTATATCTATAACTTTAACAGTATCAGCAGCTGTTACAGCACTTTTGGTTTTTAATTGAGATGGGGGTTACCTTTACTCATGGTACCAGCCACATACTTAGTAGTGTATTCAGGAAGTTCTGTACTCTAGGAATGTAAGAGAAACTGTTTACAGCTGATGTAATCTTATTTACCCCCACTTGTTAAACCTTTATTAATGTCTCTGCCTCACCTACTAGTAGACCTGAAAAACTTTTTTTGTGCAACTACATATTCCTTTGTAAAAAAACATAAACCTATGGAAAAGTCTTGTGTGCCTTTACCATGTATGTAAACTCAGAAATAGTTGTCAGATTACTACTAAAAAAGACTCCTTGTCAGTTTATTTTGTTACCAATCATAATGGGAGGTGGGAATAGGACTGTGGGGGTTGCAAGGGTGGGACTGTTGATGGAGAAATGTCCCTTGCCATCAGGTGAAGGCAACTGATGGACACCAGGCCACCTGCTCCACTCCCTCAGGGTTTGGTGCAGAAGAGATGGCATGTCATGGCGAGGGGTGGTGGTGGGGGTATGGGAAGAAGGGCCCACGCAAGCCTTGATAATCAACAAAAGAACTGTTTTTTGGTGGGAGATGTTACAGGTGAGCCTGCATGAAGTCCAGAGAGTTTGTTTTCAGTTAAATAGAACCTTCCTCTTGTGAACCTATGTCAGTTATGACGAATGACTGTGTTGTCTCTCGTGCCTGGGTCTCACACCATGTCTCAGCAGGTAGATGTGCCAGGGCTCCACACTGTTTCTCTGTGTGTCCACAGCTGCATGCTGGACAGCATCAATTGTGTGAACATGGGCAATGGCTCTCACAGAGCAAGGGGGTGTGTTCCTTCTCTGCTGCTTCCCCTTCTTCAGGCTCCCGGGAGGTGCGTTCCCCTTTGGCGGTTGCAGGAACCATCTCTGCACTGTCCCCCAACAAAGTGGGCAGCCACCCACCTCGCTGCTCCAGCTGCTCCTTGGCAGGAAGGCAGGCAGGCCTGGGCTCCACAGCCTTCCCTGGGGGGTCCAGAGACAAGAGCTGCTTGGCACCAGCCAGAGAAAGGAGGTGACAGCACAAGCGGTGCTGGTGGTGTTGCTCCTTCTCCTCCCCTGCCTCCCCTTCCTCCTCCACTGTCTCTGTGTCCTCCTCCTGGGAGATGTCTTCCTCCTCCGTGGTTTTAGGGCAGGGCTCTGTGGGCTCCCACACCAAGCTGGGCAGCATCTGCCTTGCTGGTCTGACTCCTCTTCCTTCCAGCCATGCTTGGCAGCCAAGGGCCTTGAAGCTCTTGAAGGGTAAACCGTGGGCCAGCTGCAGAAACCCCTGGTTTTATAGGGCTGGTGACAGAAGGAGGACATTGTGCTGGCAATTGCGGCTCTGGCTGATGCATGTGGCCAAATATGGTGGGATTGGGCATGGGGGCCTGTGGCCTGGAAGATGCCCAGATGTGGGAGAAGGAGGGTCGTGGGGACTGAGGGCCCCTTTCCTAGGGCTCACTCCTGCCTGCCACGTGTCTTGCCAAAGTGAAGGCCACCCCTTGGGTACAGGGAAGTCCCTCCAACTCCTGCCATGAGTCCTGGGCTTCAGCCCCCTTCTCATCCCATGTCTGGTGTTTCCTTGATTAGATGGTGGCAACCATGTTCCAGGAGCATCAGGAGGCCTCAGTGACCCCTCTCACAGACCCCGTGCTCTGCAAGCGGTGCAGCCCCCTGTGCCTGACAGCAGCTGAGAGGGGGCAAACCATCCAGACATCCCTCTGACAGGACAGGGAGGCCCAGCTGGCCTATGCAAGGTCTCCCAGTGCTCCATAAAAGTGCTCATTGGAGGGTCATGGACGCATCTTTCCCATTCCCCAGCCCTGCCCCTGGAGCATGGAGAGGTGCCATCTCTTCTGCACAGAGTCCCAAGGGAGAGGGGAGGAAAGTCCCCGGCGTCCTCTGGGCTGCTGTGCCACCGTGATGCAGGGAGTACGTCAGAGGCCACCAAGGGAGGTCCCTGGGGCCTGGAGGGAGGGTTGGGTTCAGTCTGAGGTGCACCACTGCTCTGCTCACTAGAATGAAGGACTAAGGAGGTCCTTTGGTCAGGCTTGCCTTGTGTAACTGAAAATAACACCATTAAATAGCTGATGGGTTTTCAGGAATTTGGGATTTAAAGCTTTGACACCACATAGCTGGCCACTGTTCACTGGAGCGGGTTCTCTCACCCGTAGCTCTTCAGTACTTCACACATGATTTAAAGCTGTTTTTCTGGTAGATCTCCTGGAGAAGGGAATGATGCAAACAATTAGTCTTCTCCAAATCATGCTCATTTTTACTGCTGAGAAACAAAATGTGCACAACAACCAAGCGGTGACAGGGACAAGATGAGCTTGACTATTCCCACCTCCAGTATATACAATTTGTCTTTTGTCCATATTTGTATAAATGTCATACAATGCTGCCAGTATGAATAGTTGATGTCAAGTCTCTTGCTCTGCAAAAGGAGAGTCTCAAACCTGGCAGTGACTGTGAAAAAAAGAGGGGTTTGGAAACATAGATGGGAATGTTGTAGTATCCTGTACTTCCTAGCCAGTGCTTACTGTGAAAGAACAGTCATAGCACTGACAGATGAGGCCTCACTATACTGAAATTAAAGGTGAAAAAAATAGCCTCCCATTAGCTTAAATAGATTTGGGATTACCTGCTAATAAATAAAACATTGAGTGTGTTTTGATTTATGCTACATTTTCTGGATCATAACATAGTTCTGGGATATATCATTTGCACCTTGCTGTTAAAGAGAGGGTAAATCAGAAGCTGGACACGCAGGGTTTCATGGTTTCTAAGCTTTGCTTCAGAGTCTTTACCATGCTTTTACCATTAGCCTGCTCCCTGGAGCATTCTGACTACATATGCCCTTAAAACAATCTTTACATGAGGTATTAATAGGCAGACATTTTACAGAAGTGATTAATCTCTTCACTCACGCTACTAATTGACTATATTTTATTTTTTTTTCCTTAAGCATTGTTATATTTTCCCAGACCTTGAAAACAACATGGGTACAGCTTAGTTCTTAAGATCATTCTACTCACATGGAGAAAACAATTTATCTCTTGCAATTTTTTTCCTAAATATTCACAAAAACTTTAGATAATGCTCCTCTGCCTTTCAACATTAGTTTCATATCCCTGTTATTCTTCCTACTGAAAAAAAAAGGTCTATCTGAGTCAAAAGAAGAATGAAATGTGATCTCTTCTTCATTAGAAAAGGGAACAGTGGTATCAAACACACTTAGCAGCAATAATCTTGCTTTCTGTGTACTGTGCATTTTATTTCAATGTTTCATTTATCATAATAGGTTAATACAGACACACTACCCATGCTCTTCTATTTCTTGTCCCATACATTTTTTCAAGCCAGTCCATCTGCTAGAAGATAGGAATACAGGTTTGTTAAGCACAGTGAAAACACAAAAGGTTTCCAAGACATTTCATCCAGCTATGAGCTTCCATGTATCCCTGGCTAGGTGATTCACCAGTTGCAATTGCTGTTGGCATTTCACTCATAAGCGTATTTACAACTATCATGGACAGGCTTGTTTAAAGCTAGAGATTTGTATTATTTCTTTCTTTTACAACCATGCAGAAAAATTCCTATTCCTGTCTGTCCTTAATCTGCAGCTGCCTATACATAATTAGCAGGTAATAAAATATATTAGGAAGGATTGAGTGCTAAGAGTAGGAACCCAAATCTTTACATGGTGTTGAAAAAACAATAGATGTCACATTTAAGATGATAATAAGCACCAGAGCTAAAGCAAGATTAGAAACTTTTAAGTGAACCTTAATTACATTTTTCAATTTTCAGTAGTTGCCTGACAGTAAATCCCTCCCTCAGACCAGAGAGGGCTTTTTGTTCTTTCCTTTCTTAAAACACTGGAAAGGCTTTTTGAAGGATTTTCTTGGTACTTTTTATTCACCACATCAGTAATAAGGGCTCAAAACTAAATGGCCAAGGAAATGCTACTCCTAATTACACAACATAAACCCTCTACCATATTTTAGGTTTATTCTCAGTTATTCAGATTACACTGGGAAGCAAAAGGCCTAAAATTCAGTTTGATTCTGTGAATAATTCACGTATTTTCTCTCCTTCACTGTAAGAGGCTGCAAGGTTTGCTGCAGTGAATAGGCAGCACCTAGTGGTCTTGAAATGCATTAACAGTTCAAGTTCTTAACAGTTCCAAGTTACTGAAATAGACATTTCCTTAACTAAAACTAAATCTTATTCTTAATATATATACGTGTGTGCATGCTCAAGCATGTGTGTGCACATGTTTGCAAAGGAGAGAAAATATTCAATTTCTGATCTGCTCTGAGATCTAGCTTTTCATCTGGAAGGAATTTATCCCTTAGTATTTCACAGGCAAACACAAGGAAAAAAAGAAACTCTTGGGTTTTTAAAAGCCATTGGTTACAATAGAGCCAGTCCATATAAAGCCCCCACATTTTACAAAAATTTTGCTATTTAAGTACTCTATGCTTTCACCTAATTGTAGCCCTTCAATTTTAAATTCAAAGCATTCAAGTTAATAATAATTAGCAATACTGATTTTCAAACCTCATAGTTGATTTCTCTTTAAATGAATCTAAAATTTGAAAGCTGTACAAGAAATAGCTCTCTGGAATTGCTAGGAAAAGCACAGAATTAAAAGGAAGGAGGAAACCTGGTC
Organism: Chaetura pelagica; assembly: GCF_000747805.2. Taxonomy (NCBI): domain Eukaryota; kingdom Metazoa; phylum Chordata; class Aves; order Apodiformes; family Apodidae; genus Chaetura; species Chaetura pelagica. The sequence continues at coordinate 13,045,916 of NW_009970725.1, forward strand.
AGTTTAGCTTACTATACAACCTGAGCTCCATAAGACTGCATAGCTTAAAGGTATGTTTCATGTTTTATGACATTACAGTAGTCAGAGATTATTGGATCATTAACGTTAATTTTATTCTAAGAATTTGTTTGTAGATCTGTTTATCTGAGGGATTTATTTTTTGCTCTCTACTGAGCTTCTCACTTCAACACCAAATATATTTAGGACTATTTGAAATATTGCTAGAAACAGGGCTGAGGTAAATATGCTTGCATCAACAAAACTACATTTTTTTGTGTTCTTCCAAACTTTGTTGGAAATTTTGACAAAAAAAACCCTGCCAAAAGTATGAATATTTGATTCCCTACAAGTCAGTTAACACAGTCTCTGTTTCCATTTTTAGGTATCATGAAAAGCCATGACACGAATGGACCAAGAGAAGAATGGGAATTGCTTTGAACACTGGTAACCAGAAGCTGGAATAGCCATCCAAGCCAGTTACTGCCAGGGCTGGGCTTCTCCTTCTCATCACACATTACATTTGGAGTAAGGCAGCTTTATCTGGATGGATGGATGGATGGATGGATGGATGGATGGATGGATGGATGGATGGATGGAGTGAGCTTCATATTTCTTACATAGGTACTGAAGCTTTCAAAACTGCCATCTTCTTTTACAGTTAATCCTCTGTTACATTCAAAACAAATACGGAACTGGAAAGCTAAATGTAAAGCATGACTACAGAACTAAGGCCATATCTGAAGTCACTCTGTAGATATGAAGCATTCCACTGAAGCTAATGATGAGAAAGACATTGCTCCTTTATGATAACATTTTTCTGGGAACCAAGGAATTCAGAAAAATATAATTTTAAGAGACCTTTCCATTAGGGATGGGGAGCTGCTACCCTCATGGAACAGACCAGAGTTCCTGTGGCAGACACATAAATCCATGGAAATACCAAAAAAAAAAAAAAAAAAAAAAAAAAAAAGGTATTAGGTGTTTTGCATCTACAAATGTCTTGAAAAATGAGGGCTGAGAGTGCCTGTTTCTCTTGTTTCCTTCCAGTTCTCCCAAGGTTCTCTGCATATGTAGAAATTGATCCTGAGCCCAGGAATACAGGGAAAGCTGTTCACACCTACATGAGGATTCCATGCATACAGCCTGTCTTCAGTGTGCATGGATCTCCACGATGTGTCAAAGGAAAACTTACTCAGAGGTGAGAGTGATTAGAATACAGCCCATTAACTCTCACCTTAACAGTACCAGCAAAAAGTTCCTCCTGAGCATAAAATCCTTTTATTGCCTTTGTACTAATTTTAAGGCACAATCAGGAAGCAGTCTCATTCTATTGATTTTTAACCAAACTCTGCTCCAAAATCAATGAGGAGACCTGCTTAAAATCAATAGTACAATAAAGAATCTGCAGAGCTGTTTACAGTAGGACTTCTAATTCTTGTTTGCTTTCTTCTTCGATTTAATCATACTCAATATGACATGCTGATTCTGGATTATAAATATCTCATGCAGGTATGGAATTTGTCAAAAATGAGTATATGAATGCAATAATGCTAATATTGAATTTTCAGGGAGAAAAAAATGCATTAAGGAGCTAAAAAAAGAGTGTGGTTTCACTCAAAATTGCTATCCTTTCAATTCCCAGAATGGGTCCTGATGGTCTAGAAAAAAAAGGTTCTTTCAGTTCACTCACACAGTAAATAAAATTGATCAAGTCTGGAAAGGAACAAACATATTAAAAAGGGAGTTCATTGCTCAGAGTAAAAACAGTTTAGAAAGTATATCTAAAATTCACATGAGAATCACAGCTGAACACCCTGAAAAAAAGAGGAAAAAAATATTCAGAGTTGATGAAGTTCTCAAAAACAGGGAACAAAGGTGAGTGTTTATTTTTACCAAAGAAAAAGGTTGCATATAGATCGAGAGTGTTGATAACTCTCCACAAATTTACAGAGAAAAAAAAATAAAGCAAATAGAAGCCACTGAGTTCAGTTATATTTCAGAAGAGACTGTTTTAGGATGTCAGTTTTGAAGGGATAATCTGCATTCTGCTCTGCACCTTGAAGAAGCTGTATAAAACTTTGAACTCTGTGGGCAACAGAGATGTTAGTTATACCCTTGTTCTTTGCATTTCTTGCAGAAATACGTAGCTCAAGACTACTGTATCTTGGATTAGTTTTCTGAGGTTCTATAACTTTTCCAAGGTACTACAGCACAAGCCTTGAAATCCTGCTTTTTGACTACTCTGGCACCATGCACATGTCAGCTGGCAATCCCTACCTTACATTCATTTTGACTGTCACTGTCATAAAAAATATTTTGCCACCCTCCTTCCCAAAGCAGTAAATTCCAACCAGGTTGTGAAGGAAATCCTCAAGACTTAACACATAAAGTAACCATCTAAAATTTTTCAAATCAGTCTTAAATAGTAGACAGCCAAAAATACCAGGGTGTCAGTTTGACATCTGTAATGTGAGCATAATGGTATCTCATAGACGTGTCCTGAAAAGATAAATTAATTATAATAGTAGCATGGTTCATATGTTATGGTATAAGTATTGCAAAACAGGCTTTGTGAAAAGATTGGTTAAAGATAAACCTAAAATAACTACACTGCTGTACTCACCACTGACCAGTCCTGTCAATATTCCATCAATATCTTTTAAGCTCAGAGAGACTGAGTTTGACAGTGTCTAGTCAATCAGCCCCCCTCTCCAAACCTCTCTCCAAATGAATACTTCAAGCATTTTGTTTTAAATATTTATCTTGAAACAAATTCAACCAGGATCAAACCTGGAAGAGCATAAGACATAGCAGAAAGCAAAAGAAACTGCATGAAAATAAAAATAGTTAAGGCCTAGGACATGACAGACATCTTATAGAGGACATATACTAAAGGCTGTACAGTGGAAATTAACTGTATAGACACAAAGTGACAGCTCATCACATTGAAGCAAGTTTCCTTTCACATTTCTAAATATAAAAACATGCACTAGGTGCCCCAAAAGGATCTGGGATCTAAAGGAGGGATGGAAATATTAACTACAATTTGTCCAAAGAACACAGCTTGAAAATTTATTAAAATAGCTCTTTTTTTTCCATACTTCTGGTTATTAATAAAACAAGAGGCTTGGGAGCTTTTTTTTTTTCTTTCTGCTTTTGTTTGTTTTGTTGGATTTATTTTTTCTTTTTAAGAGGCCAGAAACTCTTTTTCCTCTCTCAGCCATGCTGCTGTACCAATCCTGTGATTGGTGATTTGCCCCAGGTTTTTTTTCTGCTGCCCAATACCAATTTAATTTGTAATGAAAACATTGCAACTCAGACTATACCACCTACTAGCATATATTGATTATTTCTCACCAAGCAATAATGAGGGTAACAAAATCCCATCTCTTTCTTTGCTTTTTGAGCCAGCTTTTGATTTTTTTTTTTATTCCATTTTGATCTTTTATTAGTGTACACAAATGAGTTGAAGTATAGATAAAGATATCCATAAAAATTGTAAACCTTTACCACAGATTTTTAATATAGTAATAGCAGTACATCTTTCTCGTGAAGGTATGATTCTACTGATGCACATATGCTTACACATAATACATAACAGGCTCCCATTCAGGGAAAGTCTATGAACCACAGCATATAAATTTCTTTACACCATACTTTATGAATGGTAACGGTATTTTAAAAAATCATGCTTTCAGTCAAACTGATCCATGTTGTAACTGTGCAGCTCCCATCCCAGACCCTTTTATCTCTGAAATCAAATACAGTTCTAAAACTTGAAAAAAAGTTAAACTCATCTGAGATCAACGCAACTAATTAAAATGGTGCTTAATCTTAAATCAGAATAATTTGTTTATGCCATAAATCATACTTTGCAGTTCCTAAATGTAACCTCCAGTTTCTAAATATATTACCTCTTTCCAGCTCAGACAAAGAACCCTTTTTCCATGTTTTTTATAATGACTCTTCCTCTAATGATAATTTTCTGGAATGGATAGGAGAAGCAGAAATCTAGATGAAAGCAACAGCTCTCACAGCCAGAGAGATTAAAAGGCTAATCAGGTCACTTAGAGATAGCGAGTAGCATCAACAAACTAACACTGTGGTACATCCAATTCTTTGGAAAAGGAATTACATTCCAAGCGATGAATGATGCTGCAGCAAAATTCACAGCATTTTGAAAGCCTATTTGAAAAACTAAAGAAAAATAAAAGAAAATCCAAGCCAAGCTATTAGAAAAAAAATAAATTAAAAAAAAAGCTACAATGAAAACACCTGTTTGGTGTGGAGTGATGTACCTGATAGCATTACAAAGTTCTGCAGTACTTCAGGTTGTTCAGATGCTTCTTATTCCGCTTGAGATTTGTAGTTTGATCTTGACAAACAAGGACTTGTTGCTCTACTTGTTGGTTTGTGTTGATTGCAGGTTGAACATGAGTCACCACTGTGCCCTGGCCCTCAGAAGGAATAACCATGTCCGGGGGTCACAGTACAGCTGGCCGGCCCAGGGCGGTGACTGTCCCACTCCACGCTGCTGTGGCCCCACCTCAAGTTCTGTGTGCGGTTTGGGTTGTCTCAGTGCAAGGACATCAAGCTACTAGAGTGTCCAGAGGGCGACCAAGATGGTGAAAGGCCTCGAGGTCAAGGCTTACGAGGAGAAGCTGAGGTCACTTGGTTTGCTCAGCTTGGACAAGAGAACCTCCTCAAGGTGGGCAGACAAGGGGCAGGGGCTGATCCTCTCTGGTGACCAGCAATAGGACATGAGGAAATGAATGAAGAGGAGGAATCAAGAATCAGGAGGAGGTTCAGATCATCCATTAGGAAAAGGTTCTACACTGGGAGGGTGGGATCAAATTTTTGCTAACACCAGCTACTTTGGCTGCTGTCACCTCTCAGCTCCAGAGGAATACTGCATCTTCCTGCTGGCCTCAGTTAAAGCCCTGAATCCTTCCCAGCTCCGGCAGTCAGGCCTGCATCTTTACCATTGGCTGTTGCTGAAAAATCAGGATTCTTTTAACTCCACGTCCTCAGTCCTTGGAGAAGTCGAAATTTCCTCAAAAACTACAGTGAGCAACACTCACCCTGCTCATTTGCTCCACATGATTTGTACCACTCCTTCCCTCACGCCATTTTTTCTTCATTTCCCTGAAATTTGAACACCTGAGGCGTTTGTTACCAACAGCTCCACGCCCAGGACCCAGCGTGGCATCCCGACGCGCGGGCACCACGTTGGGATTATGGCAGAGAAACCCCCCCCTTAGCCAACCCCAGACGGGCGCCTGCAAGGAGCCCACCCGGCTCTGGGGCCTGTTCAACAACTTCCGTGCTAAGCCCAGGGCAGGTCCCGCCGGGACCAGCTCGCACCGGGCTCCGAACCGAGCCCTGAGCGCGCAAAGCTCCGCGGGGCCCACCCGGGATCCCCTCGCTAACGCA
>NW_009970725.1:13052041-13101166 GCF_000747805.2 Chaetura pelagica
CGCCTTTCCCCCCAGCGGGGGCCCCCTCCCCCTGTGCCGGCCCCAGGCTTTCCCCTCGGGGGGCTGTCCCTTCCTCCTCCCCTCAGGGTGTGGTGTGGAGGGGGGAAGGGAGTCCCCGGCCTCCCTCCCGCCTCAGAAGGGTCCCCCCCGGGGTGGGTTGCTGGAGCGTGTGCCCCCTGGCCCGGGCGAGGGGGCCCTGGGCGCCCGGCTTCCCAGCTCCTGAGGGAAAAGGTCGCGGAGGCCTTGATTTTCCTTGCAAGTGTTGGGAAGGTGTTGGGTATCCTGTTCCAGTCGTACTAACAACGAGCGACACGGTTCAAAAAGAACAGATTTTTTTGATGGTTGGTAAAAAGAGGTTATTGTGCGCGAGTCTTGGGTGTCTTGTGGAAGGAAACAAAACTGTTTCAGGAGTTGAAAAGTTGCACGGTGTGAATTCACTGGATGGGACGTCAACTACTACTCCAGACCATAGTCTGATTTATCCTGGTAGGCTTTCGTAAAGAAACGCCCCACGATGTTAGATCTGAGGAGGTAAATGTTTTGCTTGTTGACGAGTGCATCTTGAACACAGAACTAACCGGAGAGCAAACTCCTAGTTCTGCAGGATAGTGTCTTACTCATTATTTAGTCACTTCTACAAACCTTGGAGGTCATTTAGTGCTTGATGTCTTTTGATGCACAAATGTGTAAAGGGAGGAAAACAAGCTAGTTAGCCTGCATTGTTATTAGAGCCCTAGCCTTGGAGTTGAGCTCTTGAGTATTGCAGCAAGGCAGTAGTTAAGTCTGTGTCATTGGAAAGTATGTGTGCTTAGCTTAATTGTAGCTTGGAATGTGAGGAAACATACAGCATTTGATGGAAAGTGATTGTATTGCTTTTTAAAAATTGAATTATTACTATGCGAAACTATCTTCCCGTGACAAAATAATGCATAGTTACTCTTTGGTTTTAGCGTGTATTTTATCAGTTTAATTCTTCCCTAGGTCCTCTAAAAATCCAAATCCAGTAGTACAGATTAGCACTGTTAGCATTGATACAATTTTATTGCATTTATTTTTAATATTAAGGTGGTAACTCAACCTCATAGGAGTTAGAAAGACAGTGGTAGCATACCAGAGGTATAATCCTCAGTTGACATCTTGTAATGAGTAAATGCTGATGGCTTCTGTAGATGGACAGATTTAATTAAATATATGGTACAGCTGAAGAAATAGCACAATGGAATGTATTCTTTCTAAATTCACCAGGTTTATATATTGTTTTGAACTCATGTGCCTCTTCTCTTCTTTCAACTGACCTACATTAAGGGTTCCTTGAAGGCTGGGCTGCTCTCCATAACTAGGGTTTGTTGCCTGATGAGAATCTTGAGAAGCGCAAAGAGGTACTCTAGATCCTGGTCCAGACTTCCAGTCTGGTGCCTTGTAAGCAAAAGGGATTTGCTAGATAACTATGACAGTGATTGAAGCAGAGAGGCTTCCTTATTTTAGAAAGAAAATAAAGAAACAAAACAACAACAAAAAAAAATGGTGGTGAGCTGCTAGACAGAAGGTTATGTAATGTTTGGTATACAAAGTGTGCCAACATAAAGCAGCGTAGGGAAATCAGCTTGTGCCAAAATACATGTAGAAGGACGTGACAGTAATGGCATTCTTTCAGGGTCCTCTGACTAAACTGGAGAGCTGTTCAGATTCCCCCAGATCCTTTGCCTGCTAAACGAAAGAGCTTTTCACAGTCAGCTTGCACTCTGCTTTTTGCACTCTGGAGTAAGAAAAAGTAACCTCTGCTATTCAGAGTTCATGTAAATTGAAAATAACCCATACTCCAAAATGACCTGAAGTCAGACTTTGATACACAGCTGAAATCATAAAGCTCTTTCTTTGTCACCACTTAACTGCAGTGGTTTTCAAGAATTACAAGTGGAGAATGTGTTTTGAAACATTGTTTGAAAACCTTGTGACTTATCCAGTTACAGAGGAAGTTATATAAACTGAATATACCTTTGAAAAGCTGTGTAACCAAACAAATGACTAAAATTTGCTGTACCTACCTTACATTAAAAACAGTGAAGCTGTATTTAAAATTGGATGCTCAAATACATATTTACTCCCTTACCTTGGTGTTAATGGCCTCAATTTTACTTTTATGATTTCTACTAAACCTGTGGAAGTATAGGCCAAGCAGAACAATATTTAACACCTTAGCCTTCTGTGTGAAAGTGTACAGGTTGCTTTAAGGTCTTCTTCGACAGTGGAAGAATTGCAAATGTCCAAAAAGTTTGGCTACCTCCTATCCCAAGGGATATTTAGGATAATACTGCTGTGTCCTTCAAAAGTGAATTGTTTCATCTGAAAAGGGGAGGTGTGGATTCAATTAAGAAAGACAGAGTATTTACTAAGACTACGTTGCCAGATTGGTAAATTCTGTTATAAAAACACATCAACATGTCTTCAGTCTCATTTCAAGTACTGAAGTTCTTTGAAAGTGTTCAAAAATAGCTTGGCAGATTTCAGCACATTATTCATAGTGGCACACAATGTACTGTTGATCTAAAATTCTTTTGATGTATCTATTTTGGGCATTAAATTAGTTGCATAGAATATTGTTTCTTCTTAATTTGCTATTTACATAGTACTGAGAATATTCAATATGCTCAAATATTTACTGATTTTTGTATGTGGCTGTCAGATGAGAAGTAGCTGATGTTTCCAATTTTATGTGCTAGGTCTGAATGTTTGTTCTCACTATCATGTTATAACTTTTATTACTTGTTTTGGCACAGAAACTGTTTTTAGAAACGTTTCTCTGTATCTGCAATTACGTAAAATTACTCTTCATGCCAGTGTTAAATTCAGAGTAGTTAAGGTAACTTCTTTTCTGTGGTAGAATAATGCTTGTGAAGATAATATTTACATCTTGTTAGCTTTATTAACAAACATAAATACACAGGTTGTTGGGTTTTTTTAATAGAATTTGGTCTTGGTTTATTATTTGTTACTTGACCCAGGTGCACCTGCATTATTCACACAGGAACAGAATCCAAAACTATAGCTTTGAGATTTTTCGGGCTCCTGGCAATTAAAAGCAAGTATGCCCAATTTGGCATGAAAAGGGATGGTCTTTCCAAAGGTAGTGAATAAATACTGATTGCCACATTTGTGAGAATATTCAGCGGTGGATGGTGAAGGAAGAGTGCTTGTCATTTCTTCTTCCCACCTCCCTACCCTGTGTCAAGTAGTTCTTATCCTGAAATAAATGCAACTTAGTTCAGAGCTCCACAGTGGTTATGTTATAATTTATGTATTAATTTATAAACACAGTGCTGTCTCACCCCCTTTTTTTCATCAGAATCCCTTTATTTAATAGTCAAAGGCCTCTGTGCTCTTCCCAGCATCTGTCCAACTACTGCTCAGCCTCATGTCCTACCTACATCCACCAAATCCTAGTTTATTCCCATCCCTCTGTTCTTTTTTCTTCCATGGCAGATCTATGAAGTTCATGTACTCTACAGTATTTCCTGTCCATCTAATTTCCCCCCAGGCATTGCCCCTCTGTCTGGGTTTTATTCTCTGAACCTGAGCTTCCTGCTCATCTGAACCTTATGCCCTCTCCTGGCTCACCTGTCAGGTGACTGACTCTCCTGCTCCCTCAAATCAAGTTGAGCTCCTTGGCATTTCTTTTACACAGTGACTTAGTACGTAAAGTTTCTGAGGCCTAGACTTAATACTTTAGCTCTTTTCCAGCAGGTCTGAAAGCATCCCAGAGAAGAGGCTTTGCATTTGATAATATCAGAGCAGTTAAGATTCCTCCTGCATTGCTGGCTCCCTTTAGGAACTATTCACAGGAAACTATAGTGCTGCTTGTAGTAAACACAAAAGCTTCCTTCAGGCCTGGTTTACAGGCAAAAACATAGGTAGGGCTACTCAGCTAGGTTGATAATGGGAAGAGTTGTTGTGGATCAGGATGGAAATATTATCATATGGGATCAGATTTGGACTAATTGTAGCCTGTGGGATCCAGATCAGTGGCATGCAAATGCGCTGTGATGTTGAGGATTTCTTTGACTTAAGTGCTCTTCCACCTTGTTTTCCCTTGTTTTGTTGTTAGTGTGAAATGCTGTGTAAATTAGGAACTCATTAGATTTACAGAGCTCCATAGTTTTTTCTTCCAAGCAGAATTTTCCCTATCAATTCTTTTTAAAATACCCAAGTCGAGGCAAAATGCCTAGCTTCCATCAAATGAACAATAGTAGTGGTGAAAACTTTAGATGTATCTTTTTCCAGAGCCACCTTAAGTAAGGCATCTTCTGCTTTTACTATATATACAGACATATAAATTATACATAAATATGTAGTTATACATAATTAGATATATATGTATTCATATGTTTGAGACTTTATTTCAAACCATTTCTTCATTCTCTTTATTCTTAAAAATGTGGACTAAAACCATAAATCTTAATTTTCATTCCCATAGTTTGTCATATAGCAATCATATTCACTTACAAGTGTCAACCTGTTCATTTAAAAAGTATCAGTTGGTTATTTTTCTGAACTGCCCTTTAAATTTCTCCTTTTTTTAAAATCAGTATTCATTCTTACAAGCAATGTAAATGTGGTATGTGGCTTACTAACCATTTGAAAAATAACTTTTTAGTAAATCATAATAAAAGTTTTGTTTTTTAAACAAGTTTAGTCATTTGATGCAATCTGAGAAGAAAAACAACCTACGCAACATTTTCAGAAAAACATCCTGCATCAACTAGAAGAACTTTTTTATCATTTTGCCACATTTGTATGTGCCTCCTGGCTCTTTCTGACAAGTCTAATTAATTTTAGTTATTCTTTAATTATTATTTTTTTCCTGTCCATAAGATAATACTGAAAATTTAGTTGGGGTGGGGAAGAGGGAAGAAGGGGTAGAAATAGATACTTCTTGCTTTGCCACTTGATGACAAATTAGCAGTAAGATGCCCTAGCTTTATACCCAAAATCAACTCTGCACTCAAAAGGTTTTTGCTTATATACAAAAAAAGGAATAGAGTCCTGAATCAATACGTATTTCCGTGAGAACTGGCCCATCTTTTATCTTCTATGTTCAAGCTGTGAATATATTGGCTTTTGGGTAGTGCAGAATAGTGTAAATAAAACAAATACCTCATTAGTGGTACACTGCCATTGAGAAACTAAAAATAAGAGAACAGGAGGCTGGAAAGTTGCACAGAAAGCAGTTTTGTCTTAAACAAAAACCTTGAGATAATTAGGGAGCATATATGAACCTGCCTTGTTTGTCTTAAGTTCAGTACAAATAAGTTTAGGAAATGCAACTTGTGAGAGAAACCTGTTCCCTGGAAGTTGCCTTTTACCTTTAAGAGCAGTGTTGTCACTTCTCAGTGACACAGGGACTACAGCAACTGAAAGTACCTGGTGAAAGCAGCTGACAAAAGCACTGTTTGCTTCAGAAGTGTCAACTACGTTTATTTTACAGAACCTGTACAGTCAGCAATTTTTTTCTGTGTATAATCATTTGTAACCTCATAAGGTAACATAACTGTGTTCTAAAATAGGAAAATGTTGCAGGTAGATGTTATAAATAATCAGGGTTCAGGCATAGTTAGAAAGTTAAAAAACTTATTTCCTGTGAGAGTGACAGAGCCCTGGAACAGGCTGCTGAGAGAGGTTGTGGAGTCTCCTTCACTGGAGACATTCAAACCCCGCCCGGACACGTTCCTGTGTGATGTGCTCTAGGTGATCCTGCTCTGGCAGGAGGGTTGGACTAGATGATCTTTCGAGGTCCCTTCCAACCCCTAGGATTCTGTGAAAGGTTTTTGAGGAGGTATGGACGTTTTAATTAGCAAGAGGTTGGGAAGAACAGCAGATTCAAAAGTGATTTTATTTTCTTCATTTATAAACTAGATGTTAACTTCAGCTGATAGAAATATTCAGGTACTGGGTTATATCAACACTGCTGAACTGTCAGAATACCTTGTAGTCCCCAGTCAGTACATATATGAGAATATGCAAGTAAACAACAGTCAAAATTAAGAGGCCACTTGAACGGTGTTGACTGTGGAGTTTAGTTTGCAAGGACTGGAATGCAGCTGTCAAACTCAGTCTCTGCTGTGAACAGCTGAGCATGTCAGTAGCAAAGTTAAATAAAAAAAAAAGTAGGGCCATATTATTGTTGGTTATGGACTTTCGTATTTATTTCTGGGAATTGTGAGGTTAAATGTTCATTTCATGAAAAATATACAGAATAATCGTGAGTTTAGCTAAACCATAAAATGGAAGAAACAGACTTTCATCACAAAAATCCTGAAGTTTTTCTAAACTTTCTTCACTAGGCTGTCCTTCAACAAGAAAGAGCATTAATATTCCCAGTTAAGATTGCAACTATTTAACAGCATATAGCAACACTTTTACAACTTATTTCTTCTGAACTTGATAATGAAACCAAAATGTTAAATTGTCTCATTTTGAAATAGTCTGCCTTTTAAAAATCTGAATACTATTGCTCATGAAATACATTTAATTTTTCTTCACTTTCAGTTTTCTTTTAGGTGAGGTAATTGTAGACAACTAGGTCGCTATGTTTTCCTGTTCTGTAGTCAGAAGTCTTGAAAATGTCTTGTTCAAGAAGGCACAAACATTCTTATTCCTTCCAAGCTTCCCTTCCACCTCATTCTGTTTATAAAATTTTGGTTTGTACTTTGAACTTAATACTGTAAATAGTGTCAAAAGCCTACATTTTATGAAAGGCTTTGTAATTTTACTATCTATGAGAATGTAAAGAAATTGTAACTCCCTCCATTCTCGTTGAATTTGGAAATATCAAGCGTTTGAGATGTTTAGAAGCTGTATATTGGATGTTCAAAAATCACTTGATAGTTTCCTAAAAACACATTACAATTACACCTTCAAAATTTAGTCATTGCCTGTATATGTCAACTTATCAAATCTTTTTTTTTTTTTTTTTTTTCATTCTGGACTGTAGCACAGTTGCCAGTTGAAATATGGGTACACTTTTATTTTAGGCCAGTACTCTCAAATGTCTGTATGCTAATCATTCTAGAATTGCACATTGAAGCTTTATGGACAGTGTACTGTACCTGTCTCAGATAATCCTCAAAGTGACTCATATCTGAACTAACACTTGATGCTTCCAAAGCTGCAGTTTGCAGTATGTATTTCCACTTTACAATGTTTTAAAATGAACTGCATGTTGTACATCTTCAATTAAAATAAGACACAATGGTTTTGGTTGTTGTTTTGTTGTTTTTTTCTTGAAACAGTTTTTGTACCCTCACCCTCTCCCTCCGCTTACCTTTTGTTGGTACTTGCTTCCCCCGTAAATGAGATGATCAATGCTATTGAGCATCTTCTCATTGGCTTTAGTAGTTTCTGGTTAGGTGTAAGTATTGTGCTGTATTTAGTTACAGACCAGGACTAACAAAGATTCTTATTCCTTCCAAGCTTCCCTTCCACCTCATTCTGTTTATAAAATTTTCGTTTGTACTTTGAACTTAGTACTGTAAATAGTGTCAAAAGCCTACATTTTATGAAAGGCTTTGTAATTTTACTATCTATGAGAATGTAAAGAAATTGTAACTCCCTCCATTCTCGTTGAATTTGGAAATATCAAGCGTTTGAGATGTTTAGAAGTTGTATATTGAATGTTCAAAAATCACTTGATAGTTTCCTAAAAACACATCACAATTACACCTTCAAAATTTAGTCATTGCGTGTATATGTCAAGTTATCAAATCTTTTTTTTTTTTTTTTTTTTTTTCATTCTGGACTGTAGCACAGTTGCCAGTTGAAATATGGGTACACTTTTATTTTAGGCCAGTACTCTCAAATGTCTGTATGCTAATCATTCTAGAATTCCACATTGAAGCTTTATGGACAGTGTACTGTACCTGTCTCAGATAATCCTCAAAGTGACTCATATCTGAACTAACACTTGATGCTTCCAAAGCTGCAGTTTGCAGTATGTATTTCCACTTTACAATGTTTTAAAATGAACTGCATGTTGTACATCTTCAATTAAAAGACACAATGGTTTTGGTTGTTGTTTTGTTGTTTTTTTCTTGAAACAGTTTTTGTACCCTCACCCTCTCCCTCCGCTTACCTTTTGTTGGTACTTGCTTCCCCCGTAAATGAGATGATCAATGCTATTGAGCATCTTCTCATTGGCTTTAGTAGTTTCTGGTTAGGTGTAAGTATTGTGTTGTATTTAGTTACAGACCAGGACTAACAAAGGTGGTTCTTATGTTAAGAAATGTGACCTCAGTCATCAATTGTAGCAGAACTAGAAAATGTGTCCGTATAATGCTGTCAGCTGTTCAAATTAAATAAACTGTTGGTAATATTTGAATTATATGTCTGTTCTAATGGTTAATTAGTATACAGCCACTGAATTTTTAGACTTACTGTGTTCCTTTAAAATTAGTCTGATTATTTTTCACTGATTGAATTACTTTGATGCAAATCACTAATAAGCCTCTGAAAATGTAATCTGTTGAAATTGATTTTAGTTGGAGGGGATTTTTTTTTGTGTTCTGTTTTCATCTGTTTTCCCAGTCCTTCCTTAACTTCATTTTCAGGAAAGCCTGGCCTCTGAAAGGTCACTCTGTGCATTAAGCAATACAGTTTCCACTTCTTTTTTCTGCCACTTAGGGGAAAAACAAAGCAAAACAGAATGCATAGTAATTTGTTTCTTTGCTATTTGTTTTATTTCTAAAAAAAATTATTTTAGCTTTAAAGGGAGAGGCTAAACCCAGTTGTGTATGTGCTTCAGTTTGTGCTTTAGTAGATAACTTAGTTCCTGTTTAGGGCAAGAAATAAGTGTATGATCTGTTCTGGGCTAGATTTTCTCTTTACTGGATTTCAGGCTCAAGTTTGGAACAGTCTCAAGTTTGGTTCCATGTCAAGATATGTCACCCTCGATAACTTGCCCTTATCTAGAACTTCATTAGTGTACTTCTGAGTGTCTGTTCTCTTTCTTTTAGGGTGGTTTATTTTTGAAAGGAGTGCAGACAGTTTGCTTAGCTGTGTGTTTAATATACTTTTAAAAAACGCTTTTATTCTGCTAGCCTTTTATTTTCCCTGGAGAAGCATAGTTTCAGTTGAGCACATGTCATAATAGATGTTCTCATTTGCACGAGGCATATTTTTAATCTAAAGTTCATGTGCCATTAACAAAAACGTTGTGCTTTGTAGAAAGTTTTGAAGGTCCTTCACCGGTAAGCTTACCTTCAACATGCTGTGTAAGTGCTGTTGAGCTTAATACTTTATTTGGCATGTCTTTATCCTAGGGGGAGAGGGCAGCAGCTCATTTGCAGTTTTAAGTGTCAGGACAAACTGAGTCAGTATACTTTGAAATTATTATTAGATACAAAATCAGAAACCCAAACCAGAGACTGGATTTGTATCTTTGTTCTTACATATGTATGGGATGTGTGTTGGGATTCCTGAAAAAAAGGCATTTCCAGAGAAAAATGGGCGTAAAAATCTGACATCCAAAATGCACACCTCTAATTCATAAAAGGAGAGGTGGAGGTCAGTATTTATTTGTTGTGAGTGTAATAGTTTTAGAAAAATGGAATGCAGTGATTGCCATTGATCTGTGCAAGCCTGATGTATGGAGAGCAAACTGACTTTTTAATGGCAGGGGAGATGGTGACAAGCATTTTGGTTTCCCTCACATCACTGTGACCTAGCAAAGGGCATGCTTCACTATGATCTTAAGCACATGCACGTGCTTGCTTGACAGGCACGTGTACATTCGGTTATTCTGTGACACTAAATTAGCCAGCAGGCAAAACAGCAATAGTTTGCAGGTGTTGTAGCAGCTAGAGAGAGCCTTTTACATTCCTTTTTTTTTTAATGTGTTGTTCAGATTTAATGTAGTTGTCAACAGTAATTATTGATTTCTTATTTTATTGAACTATATATCAAATCATGAGCGCTGTTCTGTTTGCATGAGTGAGGACACAAGGTGCTTAAGTAGCTTGTTTGTGATAGCTGTTGGTGACATTCTTTATGGGGATATCTGCCATAACTGAGGGCAAATGGTGGGGGACAGGTTGCTGTAGCTATGCGTAGCAGAGTATTTTGCCAGGGCTAGTGTCTGTCAGTGCACATGTTCTAGCACACCTCTGTGCAGCTATAGATCTTCAAGACTACATCAGCCTCTGGAGGGACTGAGCTCACAATAAGTGCACAAATGCGTTTAACTTGGATATTCATTGTGGTTTGGGATCTGCCTAAAGGGAGTAGTAACTGCAAGGACTACCAGTATCATTACTAACAGCATGAAACTCATGAAACTCCTGAAATTCTGTCAGTGTGCTTCTACTTAACAGGTCTTAGAATTAGGTTTAACAAGACTGAGAAATGAAAAAAATTCTGTCAGTGTGCTTCTACTTAACAAGTCTTAGAATTAGGTTTAACAAGACTGAGAAAGACACATCTCAGAGCAACTGTCAGTTAAGAGTTTGTTGAAGCAAGGACCTTGAAGAGTTCATCAGCTATTGCTGACATCAATAGTGTAGTGTCACAAAGCACTCCCTTAAAAAAACCACACCACTTCTAAGAGCAGACTTAATGCCATGTCTGTCTTATTCTGAACAGAGCTATTTTCAGTTATTTTGCTGAATAATGGGAGTTTGCAGCAGTTGGTCCACATCTTCTGTGTTTGTGAATGGAAGGGTGCAATTGGCATTCTCGGTGTCATGTGTAACTAATAGGTATTTATCTGTAATAGTGGAAAGTGTTAGTTTCCCAGTTGACTTCCAAACAATATTAACAGTTTTTTGTCTATTTATTAATAGCTGGAGTAACTGGATGGATGGATAGCAATACTTTTCCTTTAGGTATTTTCATTGATGTGGATCAAGCTAAATAATTTATTTCATATAACTTTTTCTTAACTCAAGATTATACTTGAAATTTAAGTGGAAAACAAATTACTATATTGTTTTAATTAAATTACTACTTCATATGTAAACTCAAAGCACTGCCTTTGCCAGGTCTAAGGTGAAACATGGTAATGAACCTGGCAGGCTTAGGATTTTGTTCCTTCATGTGCAAAAGGGAAGTTGCCAGATTTTTTCCTTCACTATTGGCAGACATTGAGCTTTTGGTATTGTGTTGGTGCTTACAGAGCATTACTAATTATAAAGAGCAGTTGAACAACCTTTGCTTAGTTCTGGCAAGCTATCTGACCTAAGTGTTAAATGACTCAAACAGCTCTGTAGAAGAACATACTTTCCTGAAACTGTTACTGATTTGCATTCTTTGTTGCAAAATTTAACAGGGAAATGTTTCATGGTGTGACTTCAGTAAGATTATTAGAAATATCTGCCTTTGAAGTAACAATACTGTTGATACATTACTTATTTTGAAACCATCTCAGTGATAGGTAGGCTTTTTTCTACTTCATTGCATTCCTGTGTTATGCCTACTAGTCCCAGGAAGTCCAGAGTTGAAAATTTACTTTACTGGAACACTTGGATTTTTCTCTCCATAGGTCATGATTTATTTTTCCTTTTAAAAATACATCAAAACCTGTTTGTTCCTTGGTTTGTGTAAGACAGCAGTATATAAACCACTTATCTAAAAATAAAAGTATTTTGTTCATGGAGTTAGTGAAACTTACATTAAATTCCTGTGTTGGTTTTCAATACACAATTTTGGATCAGAGATGGTTTAAACTTTTGTGTGTGTGCAACAACATGGCTTTACACAGCAGAACTCTACTTTCTGCTCAGATCAAGCTCCTCTACAAGTGTAATAGTTAGCTTAAGACAAGTATATTCACCTGTATGAGCATCATAAGTTTTTTTCTATTTATTTCTGCTGGAGAGAAAAGTGATATTTTATTTTTTTTTTACCTTGTGTTTTAACTTGTGTTCTCAAATGTATGGCAAATTGTGTAGTATTTTGTGAATGAGATGGTGGAAGGATTGGGAACTGGGGTTGAGATGTGTGTGCAATTATATTCAGATTTCCTTGAGAGAGGTTTGAAGCAATTTCAGTTAATATTGTTTCTGTCCTTAGCAAGTAAAGTTGCTGTCTTGTAGACAAAGCTGTGACCGTACTATAGTTTAAATGAATTGTGCAGAGAAATGGCTTTTAACAATATAAATGGATGCATGTTTCCTTAAAACCCAGAAAATATGTTAATAGAAAAGCAGTAATTACAATAATTCTTAATTCCCACATTTTTTTATAGTAGAACATAGCTGAATAATTTCACTTCTGCTTTTACTCTAACACAGATGGTGTTTTTCAAAAGTTGAGAAAAATATTTCTTAAAGTTAGTATTAATAAATGCTCTGACATTTTAATAATTCTAATATTTTTCTCAATTTGCATATGAATATTTGAAAATTGCTATTGAAATTGTGGACTGAATAGTGCAAATCTGTTTAATGCTTTAGCTTCTGTGTTGCCAAAGAACCCTACTGGGTGTTTGAATGGGTTACATTTTGATGAGTGAAGTATAAACATCAAATGTCATGAATAGCTTCTGCAAGAACTGGTGAATAAGTGTGCTAGACACTTTTAAGGGCATGGAGAACAAGGAAACGTGTCGTGGTGGTAACCAGTACTTTTATTGCTATGTATTGTGCAACTCCAAGCTGCTTGAAGTGATTTCTGTTTAGGGGAATGCAGATCAATGATCCTTCATTTATTTAGCCTAGCTGAACAGTGGCAATCTGCTAAAATAAACTGAATGTATCCTTCACATTTAAATTAGTTGTGTTTCTAGTTTCTTAAAACTTAGTTCATTTTATTGTCTCATGCTAACAACTTGACAGACATAACTGTCTTTAGAAGCATTTTGATGTAAATGCTAAGTCAGCAATGTGTAACTGGTTTTCAGGATACTAAATGCACCTTATTTTCCCCCTCCTAAATTTTCAGGAGTTTTGAAAACTTAGCATAAGGCCAAGTTCTGCCCTTTCTGTCAAAGTCAAGTCCAGTCTTGACTTTAATAATATCAACAGGGACATTCAGCTTTTACCAAAGGTAGACACTAGGAAAATGAGTAGGTTTTGTTAGAGAAAATAAAATTTTTTTTTTCCTCTTCACTTTCATCCCTATCCTTGGTATCTGATTGTATGTGAAATAGAAAAAGACTTTCCAACACACTGTGCTTTTACACTTCTGTGTGAGTTTAAGTGTACTAGTCTGAACCGTGTTCTCTTGTCTTTTTATTTCTCCTTTTTTGGTTTTAGCACTGTTAGGAGAGATGGTGTTCAGAAAGAGGAAGTGAAGAAAAAATCTTTGTACAAATGTGTACTTAAATGAAGAGGTTCACAATCTACAATTGTTGTGATATTCTAGAACATTTATATGCTGAAATATTTCCATGGTTAAGTTGGTAATCCGTTGTGTCTAGATATTGTTTGACCATAGTATGTCTTATATGTTGATTGCCAGCATTATTTTATTTTTAATAAAAGTAAAATCTCTCTGTTTAACAAGGTCTTCATGGTTCTATCTTTGATATTTAGCATGCATTCAAAATGTGGCTGGAGTTTTGAGATGATGGATAAAAGTATCATACAGGTATAAAATAAATTTTAAAAATACCCTCTCTAAATCTAAGCAATTTGCTTATAAATACTTACAGAAATTAAGAATGGCAGTGTTGGCAAACTACTTGATAAACCAACCACCATTCTAGCACTTCTACTAAAGTGCTTTACAGATGCTAAGCATCCAGCCTGGAAATCAGATTTTTATTGCTCCCACTTCACAGACAGCAAAACTGATGTGGAGGGATTGGTTTTGCTCCATGCCTCCAGGGCATGGGTGCCAGCTGGAAGTAGGGCAGGCTTGTCCTTGACAGCCCATGCGAGTAAGGGAGAAACAAACTGTGCCTGTTGTTTTACTGTTACGTTGGGTTTACCTGCTGCTGGAAGTGTTGCACAAAGGTTCATGTTGTGATGCTGCCAGAATGGGTGGCTCACAGTCTTAATATAGTGGTTGTCAAATCCCTGTTATGTCCCTGAAGTGACCTATAGTGGTGCAAACCTTTCTGCTTGTTCAGACTGTTAAAAATTGATATTAAAAAAAATAAAATAAAAGCTATTAAAAAATAATAATAATTACACCCTCATTACTTTTGCTTCTTATTCCTCCTTTTCTGTTTACTGTATTTTGTTTATAGGTGTTGATTTTAAAATCAAAACAGTAGAGCTAAGAGGAAAGAAAATTAGATTACAAATCTGGTAAGTAAAACAAATGTGCAACCAGCAGTATGTTTTAATTTTTATGTTCTAGCATGAATTAATATGCTTGTCTAATACTATTAACTGTTATAAGCTGGTTTGGCTCTTACCCTATTCCACCTCTCCTCCATTTGCACAAGACTTAAGCAAAACCAACTAGCTCTTAGATTGTTGTGAGGGTAAAGAAGGAGGGATAAAGTTAGAAATAGGTCATTAATATATTTACTAAAAAATTTATGCATCACAGAGGTTTCAAGCCCCTTTTCTTAGAGTTGTATCACCTACACAAGAAATGGGAGTTCTGCAAACAACAAAAGGTAACTGTCATAAATAGACACTAGAGAAACACTTTTTTTTTTTTTTTTCTGGACTGTTTAAAACTTCGTTGAAACAGCAATTATAAAATTGAAGCATTTTCTAAACAGTTTTTCTAAAACTTGGTATAGGCAGTGCTCTTTCTTTCATGCTGTATTAAGTAACTCTAAAGTGAAGGACATTCAAGACTAAGTAAATTATATCCACTCTAAACAGCACTGAGAAATAAAACATCCATACAAATAACTATATACCTTAACTGGTACCAGTGTCCTACTACAGAAAGCTTGAAGTCTTAGCTAAGCTTTTCCTTTCTGGAGTAGGTTACATATTTCCTGATGATAATTCTCCATATCAATGATTGATACAGTTGTTATTGTTTAGAAATTAATAAGCTGAAAAGCCCCCTTTTTTTTGCAGAGTAGTGCAATACATAAACATTGTTATGAGAGAATAAACCAGCAGTGTTCTGTACATTAATCTTACATACTACTATGTAGAAGCTTAGCTTTGGTTTGTTAACAGTGTGTGATGCATAACTGGCATAGTAATTACACTGTTAAAGCTGCTAACAATCCACAGAGGGGGGAAAAAAAGCTCTAAATATACCCGTTGTTATACTTTTGGGATGTTCTGGTGATTTCTCATTCTTAACTACATGGATGCAGTGAATTCAGCTTACTAACTCCTCTTGGCAGGTCACCATCAACTCTGTTTGTCACACCATGTGTCTGTCTTGCTTCCCTCTGAGTTAACTGCTGCTTCACCTTTGGTATCATCAGTCACCTAACACTTCAATGTTAGTGGCATGTCTTCATCCATCATGTGTCCCTGTTTGGAAACCTATGACCACAAGGCTGGCAGTTGAGCCAGCGATTGCTAGCCAGGGTCTGCTGAAGCTGACAGAGGTAACAAAATCCTGACATAGAGATTCTACTGTATGCCAGGTATGAATTCTTGCTATGAAATATGCTAAGCTTATCAAACAGTTTCTTCACGGTTAATAAATACTTTATAGGAAAAGGAGATGCTTAAACCATTATTTTCCATGTATTGACAATATGCTAGTAAGATATAGGAAACTTTTGAAACTAAAAACGGATAGGCCGCTAGAATGTGACCGTTACTCCTGTGCAAAGCCCTGCTAAAATGAGGGGGAAAAACAAAATGTAAAGAGGTAATATTTAAAGATATTATAATATCCATGAATACAATATCCTGTTCCTAAATGTCACTTTCTCTGCAACAGTGGATATAAAAGTGCTGTTCTTAATCCTTAAAACTGTCTTGGCATACTTCTGGTTTTTTTGAAAGGAATTAGCTGACCACCGCTTCTGCTGATTTACCCTTAACTATGTTGTGTATGTTGTTGAGCCTATTTAGAAACTCTTACTTTCATTTCATCACTGAATCCTAATATCAGTTTGGTTGGAAAGGACCCTTAAGATCATCAGATCCAACTGTTAACCTAGCACTGCCAAGTCCACCACTATGCTATGTCTTTCTAAAGCTTATGCTTTCCTGTTTTCTTAAAATTGCTAATATTACATTTCAAAGCATCAAAGTTTGGTATTTTTTTAGTAATTTGATGATTCTACTTCAAAAGTCAAACAACAGTTTAAAAAGGAAGTTTAACTTTGGTGTTTTTATTGTGACTTGACCTGTTTCTCCACTGACCACTTTATCAGGAGAGTATTCTCCACAAACCTCTCCCACTTGAATTTATTAAAAAAAACAGCAGGACTATGTTGAATGTGTTGAGCGATTAGGTGTACAGGGTGTCCTTTTGAAAGCAGCCTTCATACGTTCTGCTGGTAGTAGAGTGTTAGTAAAATAGTATAAAAATTGGACTTCTGCGTTCCTTTTGCAATGGGATACTGTGCACTGAGGACACTTCTTTAGGTGTCTGCTCTTGCCTCTAGCTTACCTGTTCCTACCTGGTCCCTGCTTCTTCACAATACCTCTTCCCCTATTTTTGTGACTTTCAGTCAGGAAAGAACCCCCTTCTCTCTAGATGATGAAATGGTAGAGTAGCACAGAGGAGACAGAATAGTTTTCATCTTCTCTGGGCCACCTGGAACACTAGTAGGGCCCTTTGGGCTGCCAAAAGTAGCAAATACAGTAAATCTGCTGCTGCTGCGTTTCAGTTCTTGGCTTGAACAAATTTAAAAGTTCTGTGAGAAACATGCAGCTCAGGTCGTGGGGCAAAGTAACCAGAGCTACTGGATAGTGAAAGCATCCAAGTGAATTCAAGCATCGTTGAATCAAAGCTTTCAAGCTTTTCAAAGCTTGAAAACTAGACCAGCTAATAGGAAACCCAGCCTGGTACTTTGAAGCACAGGTGTGCCATGAGTTGGTCAGCAGGCCAGTGGGATGTGTAACTGTGCCTTCCTACCTGAATAAAGCTGACACAAGCAGCACTGGCTTCCCCTCTCAAAGGACCTGGTTAGTGGAGGCCGTGGTGCCCCTGCCATTGCGCCCAGCTCCCTGCTGGTGAGACAGAGACTCTCTGGTATCTCTACAGGTTTAATATCCAGGGAAGCCAGTGGCCTGGCAAGACGACAGTTGGACTTGCTTCTGAAGGTTGTTTAAATTGTTGGTTTCTCATAAAAAAGTTCACACTCTTCCAGCTCAGTGTTTTTAATGGGCAGTGGTTGTCTTGGAAATCTGCAGCAAGAGGAGTAGTCTAAGGAAAATATCACCTGTCCTGAAATATAACAGAATGTAGTTCATTCTGTTCAGTACCTCTGAAACAAGTCTTTCATATAATAAAGGATTTTAAATATATTTTTTAGTTTTGTGGGAGGAAAATTGCCGCTTGACAAGTAGAATTAATCTTTAAAATTACTTCACAGGCAATATTAAAAAAAATGTTTCAGATTCCATAAAAGCACAGAGTATGTGAAAGTGTTAATTTTATATTTGTTTCAAAATATTTTCCTTTCTATTACCACTTCATACCACCCTTCACAAAAAATTAGCTACAGAGGCAAAAACAGTTTTGAGTCTTATGTGTTTGTTTCAAGCAACTGGTTTAGATAGACACAGAGAACATTTACGCAAAACAAAATTTATCCAATAACCTATTTTATTAAGATCACCTGTATTTGTATTGCATTTTATGCAGTCTGAGTCAACACATGAAAATGGGCTTTGTGTGTGTTTTTTGTTTGGTGAAATGTTTGTATTCTTTGAGTGATGTCTAGTTTCTGTTATGGAAGGAGAAAAACAGTAAAGCAGTGGGGTTTTATTTTTGTAGATAGATGGTCAAGGCATCATACTCTGTATCTTCCTGGTGACGATTTAGAAATACCAGTGTTTTTCCATTAGAAAAATTTATTTAAAAAATCAATACAAGAAAACTGCTTGTAGCATTAGTAGAGGAGTAATCTGTTGTATTTTTTTTCAGTGATGCCAAATCATTACTCAAGTTGTAGTAACTTATTTGGACCTCTGGAGTTTGAATTAAATCGAACCAACTTACTCTTTTATGTCGATTCTGAACAGAGCAAATGAAGAACGAGCAACACTTCATATCACTTAGGGAATTTATGAAGTTGCATACTGTTAGCCCAGTTAAATAATGCTCATCTCCTAGCTTTCCACTAGTGTTTCAAATAGCTTACTAAAATACTCCAGCTGCAGGAATGTAATACATTGGTGAAAAAAAGTGTAACAAACTTAATTGTTCCAGCACTACACGTGAAAGGAAGGCATTTTAAGTTGGATATGCTGTGAATGTTAGCATTTTTTCTTCAATTTAGGAAGAATTTAGTTTCATTTTAAAAAAAGGTAGCATATAGGTATTAGCTCTGCATTAGAGGTTAGCATTTTTTCTTCAACTTAGGAAGAATTTACAGTTTCATTTTAAAAAAAGGTAGCATATAGGTAGAAGATGAGATTTTTTCCATGTGAAAGATAATTTGATGCTCTTCTTGAACTGCAGCTTACTTAGGTAGCTTGGGGTTGATTTCTAAACTTATTGTAGAAATAGTTCTCCAACTTTCACCTTACTATTTGAAGGCAAGTACAATGTTAATGTAATGTTAGAGATCACAAATTCATTGTATTTCTTCCATTTTTCAAAGGAAACAAGGAGTAGAGTATCATGCTTACGATCAGGAACCTGTTGACCGGTTTCATTTAAACACATTGTGGCAGTAGAGACATTGGTTGTGTGAAGTGTGGGGAAATCAGTGACTTAAAACGAGGTGAAGAAAGTCAGCCCTAATCCACTGTAATGAGTGTGACTGGTAGGTGACAGTCAGTGGCCATCTGGCCATTTAACCTCATGTAGTGGGCAGCTGGGCTGTCCGCAGGTGTTTTAAACTGGCCACAGCATGTGGTGTGTCTCGATTAGCCAGCAAGCCAGACTACAAGTTGTGTGGTATATGGGTGAGAGGGGAGTGCAGGACCTGAGAGTACAGAGAAGAGCAGAAACTTGTAAAGAGCCTGAGGGTGTTGTGGGGTGAGAAGAGGTTGATAGTACTAGGTAGACTCAGAGATACAGCACTGAGTAGCTAGGGGAAATGTGGAGTTGGAGATAGCTGGAGTGGCAGAGTGTGATGTCTGTTGCCTACTTCTAGGCCTAGCCAGTGTGTTGATGACTATCTTCAGAGAGTGTAATTAAACATTAGGGTGTTTATTTTCCCTCTACTTTTCTCATGTATGAACCGGGTGATCTGGTAGCCCCTCTGTGATGAAGTTGCTAAAGGTCCTTAGTACTGACCTGACAGCACAGCTGGGTGACTCTGAAATAGCCCCTTTATTTCTGTGTTCCAGTAGGGGCACAGAGAAGAGGGGAAAGACCAGCCAGCAAAAAAAGCAACTTTTTCCAAGTTACTCTGGCCAAAGCTAGAGTTGATGCATTCTTCCACATCAGGTATGCCCTTCCACCTGCCATATAGTTGTGTCTGCTCAGAATGATGGAACTAAAGGGATCGCATCCTTAATGTGCTTGATCAGTAGGGTGGATTAGCAGCAGATGGCAGGGGCTGCTTTACAAGGTCATCATTCTGAGAAGTCTGTTCATAAACATTAAAGCAGTGTTATCCATATTTGAAAAATCTGTGGTTCATACTAGAATTTTTGTAATTTTTCATGTAATGAATGTTCAAAGAATGTTTCAGAAGATAGATAAATCTGACCATAACAATGAAGTAACGGAAGAGTTACTTGCTCTGAGTAACGCTCGGAAATGTAGTTTCAGCTGCCAGAATTTATGTTGTTTTAATAAAAATACCATGTTAATGATAAGAAAACAACCAATTAACCATCAAAAACTGGTCTGAAATACTACTAGAGAATTATCTTATTGAAACAGGCTAACTGTTTTCACCTTCTTTATGGTCCAGAAGGTTTGTATGAATGTAATTCTGAAGTTCTGAGTAGAGAATGGAATTTCAATGGAAATAAAATGCAGTTGGATGCAGTAGGAATTCATTCTCTTCTGCCTCATATTGCAGTGCTTGCAGTGAAGTAATAGGCAAGATATTTCCACAGGCTGTGAAGCAGAGGCTTCAAATCTCTTTCTAGTGAACACTGCTTTACATTGTGAAATCACTTAGCAAAGATTGGTTGCTATCAGGTGTACTCGTGGCAATTGCAGAAGAAACTATCACTTTTAAACCTACTTAGTTAAAATTCTTAAAGATTTTCTGAAAGCAAGATAGGTTTGTGGTAGTTCATTCTACTGCTTGGTTGTGCATAGACTTTAAAATAATTAATTATTCCAAAGAATCAATGTAGCATTTTGTGAACATGATTTTTTTTGGCTACAAGTGTTCTGGTTCTCCATTGTTAACCTCATTGCCAAATTCATCTTCCTCCTTTTGTCCAAAATGTGACTGTTGAAAAGAGTTCCTTTTGAACTTTTGAGTCCCAACACACATGCACACATTTTCCCCTATCCACTCTAAATTTTGGTCCTCTTTTGATTTGCTCTAACAGTGAAATTCAAAAATTATCCATTGCCTCTGGGGGTTGAACTCAAACAGCAAATGCTTGATTGCTTTGAAATGCTGTATAACTTAATTTCTAGCCGTGATACCAGTCACATTTTAAGACTTAGGATATGCACCAACTATTTATTTTTTTTAGTATAATTGCCAAAAATCTTCCATAAGCTGGCTTGATGATATGGTTAAAAGCAGTTCACAGGTTTTCATGGTTCAGTAAAAAATAACCCTTCTGTCTCGTTTACTTTGGAATATAAACCATCACTAGTACAGGAGACATGGTGTCAGTGCTGGAAAATAGTCTCCAGTGTAAATACACCCTGCCTGAAATATCTACAGTGCTGAAAGTGAGAATGGAAATGTTACTCAAGCACCTCAGATTTGTAGATGTAAGCATAAAATCAGGTATCTATTTTCAAAACACAAAGCACATAGTAGTTGCTTACTCTGTTCATTCACTTCTCCCAGTAGTTCTGCATTAGTTTCAGATCCATGGCTGAACTGCTGTGTTTGATCCAAAAAGGCTGTGAAAACTTGAATCGTAATGATAAGTGCATTGCTCATTTTATAGTTGGGTGTCCAGCTGTGTTTGATAAGCATGTATCCATATCCTTTTCATTTTTTCAAGGCTATTTAAATAAAAAAACCAAACACACAAAAAAGCCCCAACACTATCAAACCCCAACAAAGCAAAACCAGCTTCTGGTGGTATGTTCTCATTGGACACCTTCATTCTCAGACATCTCAGAACTGTCTGGTGGCCTTTCTTGGTGAAGTTAGTAGGGGATAAGTAGTCCTGATACAATAACTTTTTATGATTAAAAGTACTGCTCCATTAATTTTTTTTTTTTATGAAATTCACACATATAGAGGAATTGTTCAACATAGTGTCTAATGAGTGTGGGGGTGTTCTTATTGAGATGTAAACAAAGTTGTTCTGTACTTTGCAAATTGGTGAAATATTTGTGCCAATGTTTGCTGCTGCTTCTTAGGGACACAGCAGGTCAGGAGAGATTCAACAGCATTACCTCAGCTTATTACAGAAGTGCCAAGGGAATTATTTTGGTGTATGATATCACCAAGAAGGAAACATTCGACGATTTACCAAAATGGATGAAAATGATTGATAAGGTAGGCCTTTTTAAGTGCTTTCTTTTTATTATTTTTTTTAAGAAGCAACTTATTCCTTCAAAGGTATTCTGTAGAACTTTTAGCAGCATTGATGTAACATTATTAAACTAATGCAAATTAATTTTCACTGGATTTTTTTTTTGGCCAGGATTTAACATTAAGTGTTTTTGTTGCAAAATGGTGTCAGTTCCTCCTTCAATGAACTAGAATTGTCCTAGATAAAAGGCTCAGTAGAAATCTGTGATGTTACTGATTTATCTGTCTACTGGAGGAGAAAAAAAAGTTTTTATTTCCAGTCTGTGGAACAGTCATTATGTTCATTCTTGGATAAACTAGATCAGCTAGTTCTCAAGTCATGCTTTAAAAATGGAATTTAAAATATGAAGGTGAGAATTTTTTAATTAATGTTTGGGAAGAGCTTTCACAAATAAGATGTGTAGGTGTGGCTCCTTATTTAGTAGATAAATTGCTCTTTTTGATATTATGTTGGTGTTACAAGATCTTACGTATCTAGATTTAATAAATTAAAAATGTTTTAACTGCAGTATGCTTCAGAAGATGCTGAGCTTCTATTAGTTGGAAATAAACTGGACTGTGAAGTTGATCGAGAAATTAGTCGGCAACAGGGAGAAAAGGTAAGAACAGGTCAAACCAAATTCTTAGTATTAGAAGCAGAACTGCTGTGGCATTGCTGCTGTGGGTCCTTGGCTCCTCCTGGTCAGACTGCTAGATCTAAAGAGCTATTGAAAGTGGTGCTGTTCCGTCAAAATTCATGTTGCATTTACTTTTACAGAATGTGCAGTTGCATGCTTTGCTGCTGGAGTATGTCTTTGCTCTAAAGAAATAATGAACTACAAGTTGACTTAGGCTACAGAGTAGTGCAGAGGATACCCTTTTGTGGGTTCTGAAGGAGGATATTGACTCACAAATAGAGACACTACTACTCAGGACACCCTTGTGAGCCTTCTTCTAGATATTTACTCTTCAGTGTTATTTTAGGATAGGCAACAGCCCTGCTGGATTACTTAGCTTACCTTTGTTTCCATGTTTATTTTGTTCTCTTCCAACTCCAAAAGTGGTAAGGAACATGACAGGAGAAAATGCTTTAGCTTAACACTCATAGCACCATCTTTATCAGGGCACTATCACTATGGACATATACAAATATTTTCCTTCAGCTACCATTTGGGAAGCAAAGCATTTTCTGTTGGAGAGTCAAGGCTAGTTCTTACATCTGCGTTTCCCTTTTTTTTTTTTATTAATAAGGTTGAGATCTGATTTTCTTCAGAAACTTTCTTAGTTTTTGGCAATTTGCAGCAATCCGTGACAACTCAAATTTAAGTCTGGTGTTTCCCTTTTTTTTTTTTTTTTAATTAATAAGGTTGAGATCTGATTTTCTTCAGAAACTTTCTTAGTTTTTGGCAATTTGCAGCAATCCGTGACAACTCAAATTTAAGTCTGGAAAAATGCAGCTCACTTTTCCAGTAAATCAATTTTAAGTGAAAATCAGCTATATGTGGCAACATTTGGTATACCTTGGAGAGTCAGGGTCATTAGTTGAATTAGACTTCAGTCACAGATTTGGGGAAAGTTGTGGGAGTTTTTTAAAGGTTTTGTGAGGAGTTTATATTTGCTGTTTGTTGCTGTTTGTGCTTATCTTCACGTAGTTAATTTATTTTCTCTTCCATCAGTTTGCACAGCAAATAACTGGGATGCGGTTCTGTGAAGCCAGTGCCAAGGATAATTTTAATGTGGATGAAATATTTCTAAAACTTGTTGATGACATTCTGAAAAAGGTAAAATATTTAGGTGGTAGTTCCTCTGGCCACAAATAAATGGTCATTGTATAAATAATGACTGCAGGTGCTTGTTAGAAGGACGTAGAGGATGAGTCCACAGTGTCAAGTGAAATTTTTGTTTAATAATAGTGGACATGATGTAGTTCACAGACTCTGCTGAACACTTCAGTTAATGAACATTGCATTTGAATTTTATAAGCATCTGCTCCCATTTGCTATACTTCTCTTTCCTGTGATTTCACTATCTATCAGCATCTTGACTGTACCTCTGCTTGCTTTGATTTGTGGGCAGTTCTGTTGTAATTTGTTGTAATTGATTTAGGAATTGGCTTTATTTTGACAATCTCTTGTAATTTTTTCTGAAAGAAAAGCTTGCTCAAATGTAGTTCATTAATAAGAACCAAAAATAAGAACCAAAAGATCCTTAAATTGAGGCTTTGGCTGAGAATGAACTCTTGAAACAAACTCTTTGTGCAGAGTTCTATGCAGAATGTTTACAGGTGATTTTTCTTTTCTTTAAGATGCCACTGGATGTTATAAGAAATGAGTTGTCCAACAGTATCCTGTCCCTGCAACCAGAGCCAGAAATCCCACCAGAACTGCCTCCTCCAAGGCCACATGTCCGTTGCTGTTGACTTGTTACTCCATACAGAGTGAAAAATGGGTGTGGGAGGGTAAAGAAAGTATCTGTACTACTCTGCACTACAATCATTTGGCAGTTCCTTGTTGCACTTTGTTATTCGAGTCAGAGCTACACACTAACTTGTAAATATGCAAATATGCAATCCTGTGTAGGATTCAGCTAAAACATTTAATTATTATCCCTCTCCCTCACAATGATGTTTCATTGATTGCCCCAGTGTTATAAATACTGTACAATCGGTGGGGGTTTAGCACACTTCCAGTCGAGGAGGAGGAGAAATTAAAACTATACCTATTCTTGACATAAATGTTGTAATAGTTCTTGTTATTTTAAACAGGCAGGCAGAAGCTCTTCTGGTATGAAGACAAGTATATGGTGCTTTGCTAACTATTTTAAAGACAATTTTTTTAAAAATGGAGGACTTTATGTACAAAGCTTTCATAATCAGCATTATGTTTCTTTTCAATGTAGTGAAGACATTTTTGGCTGTAGCATCCTCTGCTGACTGGATTTATTGAAAAGCTAAGTTTAATTTTTGGCAGTCTTATTTATTTTGTTTAATGCTGCACCCTTTTATTTGTATACCTAGACATCACATCTGGTGCAGGTCTAAGATTGCACTCTGAAGTAGCATATATAATTTTCTGTGTAAGCATAACCTTGGTTGCAAGAATCATTAAGTTTCACTAAAATAATGGAGATATATTCAAGCTCTAGAAGAAGGTATAAAAAGCAATGCTGCTGTCCTAGACAAATTCTTTTTTTTAAAAAAAATAAGATACGTTAAGGAATATATATGTGTATTTGTCTGGACATCTGTAGGCTGGGGGGAAGGGATCCTAAAGTAAAATTATTTTCTTTTCCTAATGGTGGAAATTATTCCCATTAAGCAAATACTGTGTTAGATTTTTGTCTGATAATGAATTTGTGAATTATATCTTTGGAATATCTTTTATTAAAATGCACTGTTTAGTTAAGCTGTGGTAAATCAGTAGTTACATATTTGAATAACTTGGTGTGTCCTGAATGTTGTGGTATTGAAAAACATTGTGGTCTTTCTAAACTAATGAAGTGCAAATAAAATTTTGTATTTATGAATGACAGTGGAACTGCACCTGTTATTAGAATGACAAGTATGAAATGATGGGTAAAAGATAGAATCTGGAATACAAAACACTTGTTTTAATTTTTTTATGATTTAATTTTCAGTTTGACAGTTCCTTTAGGTGGAGTTAGAAGAGTAGCAGACATCAGTTCTTCACCTTGATCACTGCTCTGTTGGAGAGCAGCTGATGACCTAGCCCAGCTGTTATCTTCAAATAGCATGTGACTGCTTGTCATGCTATCTTAGCAGGTGGTCACCAAACTATTAATTACACTGCCAACACAAGTATGAACCAGTCTTTTTCACACTGCAGCTTCTCTACTTCTCATTCTCTGGTGCTGGACCCTATTTTGTCACTTTTGCCACTCTTGTAGCCAGAACACTGGCACTGACCAGTAAGGTATACCACTGACTTAAGTAGCTTCTCTCTGTTTTCAGGAAGGAAAAAAAGACACAACAAACTGTTAACATAAAAAAAAAATAAAAAAATGAGCCTTTACTTCACAGAGTAAGCTCTGACATTCTGATTATAATACCATGCAGGTCTTTAGGACACCTGGATTTCAACTGACAAACTATGGAAGCATGGTTGGTATTTGTGCTTATGTCTTCTGCCACCTTGTGCCTAAATGGTTTGCTTTTTTAGGTAGTAAACTTACAGTTTACTATCATATTGGTAAGATAAAATCAAATTTCTAAAGCACTTGTAGGATTTCTGTTTTTCTGGTACTGTGGGCAATAGCAAGGAAGGGAAAATTATGGAAAATTAGTTTTAACTAGACAGCCATTTTATTATAGCTGATTTGGTTTTATTTGTACTTAGAAACTTGTGATTTTTTTTTCCTACAGTTTTTGAATTTAATGAAATTTAAGACATTTGGCTTAGATACATTTTCTTGTAATTCTGTGCTGTTTGTATATAGGTAGATTGGAATCCCAGTCTCTTGTACCAAAAAATTTTAAAAGATTGCATTTAAGAAATACATATTTATGTAAAAATGCTTGAATGTATTTGAATATTCATTGAAAATCATAAAAAGTTCAGGAAACCTGTTTTCTTTGTATCCATTATACTATGAGACTGAAGATGGTTTTTTCTCTTAATTTATCTCTGCAACTTTTACGAGTAAAAAAAAAAAAAAAGCCTCATTTGTGTCTTTGCTCCACCTAGCAGGCATTTGCAGTGGGGTGTGGAAAGATGGGTGGGGATAAAATTATTCTTGGTGCTCTGTTGCTGCATCTGAAAGTTCATCTGTGAGCCCAACCCTTCTTGACATCTAATGATGGACTGTTTGAATGGTCTGCACAACCACTGAGAGATCACAGGATGAAAAAAGGGGAAGAGCAGCAGTAACTGCAGCTGCAAATCTGTTTGATGTTCTGTTAGCAGATCTCTGTTATTTAGGAGCCCTGGTGAAGAGGAGCCTGTTCCTACTCTTCAGGATGTGAGGGGCAACTGTTTCTTCTAATACCAAACATGCTTTACCACTAAACTCATCAGATGCTGTGGGGTCCTTTAGTCCCTGGCAGTTTTTTCATGATGGAGAAAATACACGGGCATATCTTTTGATAAGCAGGCATGGCAAGCAGAAATCACAGGAGTGTCAGAAATAGGACAGTAACATCTGCTCCAAAGTAGTGGTGATTTCTTGACTTTCATGAAATAATGGTAGATAGATCATGGCCATTGAATTGTCATTTGCCACTGATTTCAGTGTGGTTAGGATTTATCCCAGTGAATTCTTGAAATGGCACAGTTTCAGCAGTATGACCAGTTAGCACTGCATTCTGTACCAAGCTCTATCAAGAGACTGATACAGTATTTGATTATGTCCATAAAGTTTTAGATCTTCCTATATTCGACCAGCAGGTTGAGTTAACAGATAATTTATTCTTAAGTGAACAGAAGGGAAGTAGGAAAACTGGAAATTTATCTTGTGTGATAATCGTGATACAGAAAAGGCTGAAAACCACTGGTGTACAAGGACTTTTTGAATTATACACTGTTATGCTGTGTGCAGTAGAGGAATAGTGACAGTCACATCTTCCTTTCATCAGATATTCTGCTCCTTCAGAGCAGGGATACGCAATTAATATCAAGGCTTGATACTTCTGAGGAAGGAGGATGAGGAGGAAAAAAAGACTGGAAGCTAAAAGCTAGGATATGGTGACTTGCTAAAACAAACTGCTGCATGTTTGTGTCCTTCCAGCCTTCCCTCATACAATTTAATGTGTTACTTATGTCACTGCACTGAAGGGGCAGGAATTTCTGACAGTGAAGAGTTTGCCTTAATTGGTTTTCCTTTTATCAGTATTATTTGTGAAAGTGATACCACAAACTGATCGCTTAGAGTGCTAGATTTAAGCAGGATTGGGAATTTGGTAGATCCTTCTGAATTGGTCAAGGACTTCTAGTTAATCCAATTAGCCTTGGAAGCCAGTGGTTGGTTTAGAGACTTGTCTAAATAGGGCTGTTCTGTGCACTGTCAGTGCTAGTGTCAGCTCTGTGATCCTTCTGTTCAGTGCCTTCACCTGTTTGTGTCAAAATCTCGCTGAGACTGGAAGATTTATAGCAGGTACATTTCTGAGGTGGGAAGGAAAGTAAGGTGTTTAGGAAAAGGGGAACAAAGCAACCAAGCTAGTAAAGAAAGAATGTGAACAAAAACCTCCAGAAGAGGAGTTCAGAATGCAGCCCACTTCAGCTTGGTTGCTTTCCTGTAGTGGGAGTTGATTCACATGAGTTCGTCTCTGCAGTTTGCGAAAGAGAAAAAGAATTGGCATGAAAAAGAAACCAGCAATAATTCATTCTGTCTTCCTGTGTTGGCTGTTTTTCATTCAGTGGTAGTTTTGCTGAAGCAAAGAATCATTTTTCCGTGTAACAAAGATGGCTCATTGTAGATACGGTCTCACTTTGGGGAGAAAAGGCAGGAAGACTGTGTCTTTCACATCACTACTCTTGTTTATATGGATTCTTGATTGTGCTGATTGGAAGTCTTCCTTTTAAAATAGTGTAAATGGGTCGATTTCAGATGTTAGACCTTAACGTTAGGAAGAAATTCTTTCCTGTGAGGGTTGTGAGATACCGGAATAGGTTGTCCAGGGAAGTTGTGGATGCCCCATCGTTGCCAGTGTTCAAGGCCAGGTTGGATGAGGCTTTGAGCAGCCTGGTCTAGTGCGACATATCTCTGGTGATGGCAGGAGGGTTAGAACTATATGAACTTCAAAGGTCTCTTCTGACCCAAACATTCTGTGTTTTACCTTTCTCTTCCACCTGGCTTAGAACATTTCAAATGGTAAAAATACAGAAGTGACATCCTAGCAGGTTCACTGATCTTGAGCGTGAGTTATAAATATTGTCACACTAAATAAGGAAAAGCCGAAGTGGCAGTGATCATATTAGGCTGAAATGAGAAGTTTGGAGCACTGAGCTTTTAGGGCATGGCTTGGATTTCCTGCCAGGGCAGGCGCACCGGTGGAGACTGTCCATTAGGGGTCACTGAAGCTCCGCACTGAAGCAGACTGTTGCCACCTGCCTTCTTGGATGAGCGGTTGCTTCTTGCTGCTTCCTAACTGAGTCTCTTTTGCCTAAACTCCTGCTGCTGTTCCTGAGCAGCAGCTTAAAGTATAGTAGCGGTGAATAGCTGTGGGCACTGAATAGATAGCCAAAGAAATGCTTTGTGTGTTGTGTTTATACAAGGAAGTATTGAGTGATTTAAAATAGATATGTCTCTTTCTGTTTGGGAAGTTGTGTTTGTTTAAGTATCTTTTCTGACAGAAGGGATTTTTTAGCTAACTAGCAGTCATCTGTATGATAGAGGAAAAATGTGTTTAGTTATACTTCTTGATAATCCCCTTCAATTACCTATTGAAAAATCATTACATATCCAAATGGACCATCTTAATTTCCTAATAAATTCAGCAAGACATAAAAAAACCTGTGCGATTTATTACTTGTCTTTCTATCAGGACTCATACTATCTTTTTTTAATTATTATTATTATTTGAATTGCCCCTAAAATACTTTATTTCTACTTTTATTTCATTTAGATGGTCTTGAGTGAAATTATTTGTCCTTCCAACTCTGGCCAAAATACACATTAACTATCTCTGATGAAGGATGGTTTTCCTTAAAATTGTGAAGGTCAAATTTTCATTTTAATTCTAAGTACTTCAGAGATCAAATTCTATACAGCAGTCTTTTAGAATGCTGTTCTGTCATGCAGTATTACAGGGTCAATGCTATTAAAACAAAATTTTAGGTCAGTCTGGGTAAGTGCCAGCCCTTGCAAAATATTCCAGCTTTCCATAGATCCTAACAGATAGTTAGAAAACATTTAGTTTTTATTTTATTTTTCATTTTTTAAATTTTATTTTCTGAAGGTGATTTTAGTCTCTTAAGAAGGAATCCTGTTTGGTGTCAGGTTATGATTTTTGTTGGTATGAGGGAGTGAAGATGCTTTTTTTAGATTAAAATAATTATGTTTTCCTCTAACCCAGAGTTTCTCATCATGTCCTCTAAAGCCCTCTCATGTTGCATTTAAGGGTTATAAAATATATCATGTGTATCTCAAGGTGTTAGTACACAGAATCATACAGACGCCCTCCCTAGCTGGCGTAAAATTGTGGGTCCCTAAAAGCAGTTTAGTACTGGAGAAAGCTGTCAGTTTTCTTGGGGACAGTGATGCCAATCCACAGTAGCTGTGTAAATGCTGGCTTTATGGAATTGTCCAAGATTGCATGAAAAGTGCAAGGGAAGGCAACCAAAATGTGTTACCTGCCCAATTATGAAATTACTTTATGCTACAGGTTTCTGAATATAGTCACTTCTCTTTGGAGGATACTGCAGCTGCCCCTAATGGGGTTTCTAGTGACATGTCAGGAGTGGGACAAAATTCAAAACTGAAAACTGAAACATCCATCTGCAGCCAGTGATGACTTCTACATAAGGTCATGGCTTTGTTCCAATGCTGTTTTGGTTTTTAAGAATGGAGAAGTGAAAGGGACTGCTCAGGCCTCTTTAACTTAATCCCCCATGATTAGAGACATAAAATAGCAGCTTTTCCCCTACAGCCATCCTATAATAGACAAGGATAAAAGAAAATGAAGTTTTTCCCCTGCTGGGCAGGAAATCTTGAAGGTGAATTTCTACTGTCCCTGAGCTGATGAAATGCAAAAGCACAATGGATTTTTCTTCCAATAATTGATCTGATTGCTTGTTTTGGTTTGTTTAGATATATGTGGATTACTGATACCTACAATATATTGCAGTAGTTCTACAGCACAACTATATACTACAGGGAAAAGTGCTTCCCTTTATTTTGAGCATGTCATCTGCTAATTAATTTCATCCTCCAGCATTCTCTTACCAGAAGAAGCAAGAACAGTTGTTTCCTTCTACCTTTTCTATGCCACCCATAATTTTAAGATCCTGTATCAAATGTTTCCATCAGTCACATCCCTTGCAGACTTCCTAAGTCCTAGTACCTTCTATTGTTCCTGTTATCAAGGCAGTTTCATACCTTTAAACATCCTTACAGCCCTCCTCTGTAAATTTTCTCTATTACCATCTTCGAGAAGGCCAGCGATGCATTCAAGGATGTGGTTTCAGCATAGGTTTGCACAATACCACTTTATAATTTAATCAGTAATTTATCCAGAACAGGATGTTTTATCTTACCCTATGCAATCTTCGTATCTCTAAGAGCCTTCGAGAAGGGACACAGTTGAATGGCTTTTGTAAATCCAGTTAAATTAGATCAAGTGGATCTCACTTTTCATGTGGTCTATAATGGATATTATTAGATCCCCAATGTCATTTTTCTATGTCTTTTATTCTTACAGTATCTACCAACTATCCCATATCAATGTCAGTCTGATGTCCCTTAGAGCACTCTCTGCAGTGGAATGTGCATGGGAGGATGGACAAAACGAGTGGTTTTTGCTTTAGACATATATAGTCACCATTCCAGGGAAAGTACAGGCAGGTTGTCAGCTAAAGAGCAGATTTAAAGCAGTTTAAAAGCAGTGAAAATCTCCATGTTCACATATTTGAAAGTTTAAACCTACTATGTTTAACTTGCACCCCTGGCATTAATCTGGATGTATGAAAATAACTTGAATTGTCAGGTTCTTGTGAACTCTGTGCATGGAGATAGGGATTACTCAAAATGGCATTGAAATAAATCTTAATGAAATCAGTTTCTTATTCTCAGAATCTTGATATGAGCAAAAGTGGAGATACATCTTTGATATAAAGCCAGGAATTCATTGTAGTCTAATTTGAAATCATAGTAGACTTAAATTAAATGCAGTAAATAGTTACCACAATTGGTCCAGATACTGAATTTCACAGTTCCAATTATCTAAATACTTGTCACTGTTAATATTAATTCAAATTGTTGCAGAGAAATGCACGTGAGCATCTGCAAACACGCTGAGTGGAGTGTGACGTTGCAGGTTGAGTTTCCTCCTTGTCTTTGTCAGGCGGAATACGATGTTGGCAGTATCTTCATCTCTCTAGGATCCACTTGGGATTATTTTTGTGTTTGCTGACACGCTCATACACCTTGTTCTCTCTTCACTGGTCTTCAGGTATGTTACATCCACTTGTACAATATACATTGTATATGCATACAATATGCATTTTACATGTGTTGGGTAGTTGGATTTTGTTCTCTTTTACCCCTAACACTGGTTTCCACCAGCTCCAAATTGTGCATATCTATGATTGGCCATGGGTGAGTTTTTGCATCCTTAGTGCTTTATCTTGAGTCTTGCCTTACCAGCCCAGGCCAGTATTTATCCAGTGTCCCTACTGTGGAGGCCTTCACTGCCCTATCTTGCCTCTATTCCTATGTGGTTACACTGGTCACTGGATGTTTTAGTCCTAAATACACCCTTTTACATACAATAACCAGCTGACACTGCTATCTCTATAAAAGTTATGACATCACATGATTAAAGTAAGCAAGAAGTAGACAAGTTGCATAGTAGCTGTCTGATCAACTAGGAAAAAAGGAAAAAAGAAAAAAAAAGAAACAAAATAAAATCAACTGAACTAGCCAAAACAAGGTTTCCACTTAGGATGGGACAATTGCAGCCAGAGTCTGCTGAAAAAAAAAAAAAAAAAAAACCAACGAACTTAGCCAAAACAAGGTTCCCACTTAGGATGGGACAATTGCAGCCAGAGTCTGCTGACCCTCAGCCACAATATTGTGCAGTTTTGGTCCAAAACCTGTGGTTTGTGCCTAGGAGCCTGCCTACAGCCCATTCACTGCAGCATCTGGTCGTTGTTAGTTTAGCCATCTGAAATCAAAGATTTGCTTAAGTTAAGAGAATCTGTAAAGATGGTGAAAAGAAAAAGAAGTACTCCTTATCAGAAAGGAGGAAAAAGAAAATACCCATGAACAGCAGTGAACAAAGTCCTGTGCCATGAAACTGGAATGTGGATATGAAGTTTTATTAATAAGCAAAATATAAGAATGTTCAGAAAAAAAAGGTATGCATGAATTGTGTTAAGAAGGTAGTATCATCCAGGGAATCAAAAATCTTTCTTTAGCACTCACAGTTGCTCTTGAAAAACACTTGGAAGATTTTGGGGGTCTTGGAAAGTTGTATTTGTGTCCATCTCTGATCTTGACAGGAGTAAGGAAGAGGAGAATCTGACAGCTACTCTAAAGTCAAACATCAGATTAAAGAGGCATAATTTACAACAAAAATGTTAGCAAAACCATAATTTTGTTTTGTTGGGGTAGCTGTAGATCTGCCATAGGTTCTTGGAAGGCATCACCAAATTAAAATGGGAGAAAGCTGTGTGTACTTACATATGCTTTGGATGCTCTGTCAATGTGCTCCAAAATTAGATCTGTGGAACTGAATTGGTGCTGGGAATGTGTGTGGACATTGCTAGGGAACTGATTGCTTTGGGCTTGCTCTGGTCTGACCCTGAACACTGCCTGCCCATAGCAGTTGAAATTTTTTACCCAGGCTGCTTAAGAGTTTAGTTTCTTCTAGGAGAGATGCACTTCATTTGCTCCAACACAATTCTTTGATGTCAACTCAAGTGCAGTAAGAAGGGATGATCCTGATCGTCAAAATACTAATGTAGGCACATCCTGTATGGGATCAGAACCATGGTGATTAAAGCTCTTAAGTGGCATTTTTTATTTACTGGACCATCTT
This sequence comes from Chaetura pelagica, assembly GCF_000747805.2. Lineage (NCBI taxonomy): Eukaryota > Metazoa > Chordata > Aves > Apodiformes > Apodidae > Chaetura > Chaetura pelagica. The sequence continues at coordinate 13,085,413 of NW_009970725.1, forward strand.
CCGGTAGTGAAGGAGGAAAGTAAGGAGTTAGGACCAGACCAGGAAACTAAACAAAACAAGTTAAATGTGAGAGGAATATGAGGTTCCATAATAAATGCACTCAACCAACCAATGAGATATGAAATGTACTTGTAAGAAACCAGGGTCATCTACACTTTAATTAGATCTAGCTGAAAAATGCACAAGCCTGGAAAATCATACACACATGGTTCAGTGGGAGAAAAAAATTGCAAAATAACAATGTTGGAAGACAAGTGCACTTCAAACTGAGTCTCGTTCTGCTAACTTGGGTCCTTTTTTGGAATGTCTTAAACTCTTTTGCTGCAGTTGGGGCAAGGGATACTAGGCTTTATAAAATGCCAGCTAACATCTTGAATTACAAAAGGCAAGGAGAAAAACACGATCTGTCTGCAATGAAACCATGCACTCAGAAAATGCTTTTCAATGCAAAAGTAATAAAGGCATGCTAATAGCTGTAACTGTAAACCTAAGGTCATAGAATATTGTGTTTATTCCAGCTGAATGGATTCCTGTGATTCTGCTCTTTTGCATCTCCTTAATCCCTGCACATGCTACTTTATGCATTTTCCTTTCTAATACCCAGCTTTGCTACCTGCTGTCTCTGTGCCACATGCAATTTTTGTAAGCATGCAGGATTATCTTTTCAGCAGCAGCTAGCACCGGCTGGCATTTGCACGCTATTCTTACTCAATTCAATTACTGACTGTCCACAGGGCAGTAATTGCAGTTTCAGGAAGCTAAGGTTAATGAGTAAATTGAGTTTTATGCCTTCCTGGGTCATAAGATGCTGACAGGTAAAATGTATTTGAATAGGATAGATTTGCACGGTGGCAGTTGTGCTAGGCTGTGCTAGCAGCTCATGAAGAAAGTTTAGGTAACTGCTGAAACTGAAAATGCTCTCACTAATGGAACCCACAGGAGGAGAGCTATTCTTGCCAGTTAAACTTCTCTTTTCCCAGTAAATAGCAACAGCATGCAATTAGGTCAGTGAGAGAAGGAGAATTTCAGGTTTCCTGCGACTAGTTCAACTTTGGATATGCATTGCACAACTCCTAACTGCCATAAGGAAATGCCAATGTCTGAGAGGCAGAAGGCTTAAAAAGAGGGTTTTGTCTCATGTAGGGGTCCAAATGAAAATTAGGCATTTGCTTCCAGGTGCCTGCCCATCTCTCAAGAGGTCAGAAGGTAGTCCCTGGAGCACATCAGCTTGGTTAACAGGCATCAGAGTCAATTACCTGAATCAGCCATCCAATTCTAATCTGCCATCATCTAGAAACTGAATTCCCACTAAATCAATATGGGGCTTTTCTGTATGTTTCAGTTATTCAAAAACCTTTGGCAAGTCAGTGGTCCTAGAGAAAATCTAACTTGCCTCAGCTCTGCCATGAGAAGAGAAAGGAGAAGGTGATGCTGCTGTAAGGGCTTTCTGAAGGTGGTGTTCCTTTTAATAAAGCATTGGGGTTTTCCTTCATGGCAAAAGATAAGAGTAACTAAGATGAGTAAGAGGCAGAATGCAAAAATGAGTAGGGATGTGGAGCAGACAAACCTCACCTCTTAGATGTCACACACTGAGTAGTACTTACGCAGCATCAGATCTGCCCTGTGTCACTTGGGGCACTTGGTGTCCTGTGCTCTCTTGCCTTTCTTTCCATGCCCTCAGTCTCCTTCGAGGGGCTTCAGCAAAGGCTGACTGGAGGGAGCTGGACCTATTTCCTTCTTCCTCTGGCACAATGCAGTCTTGACACATCTGGTCAGTCTCACCTTTGATCTCCCTTAAAAGCTCTTCATTAGAAAGCATATCTCAGCCGTGGCTAGCACCTTGACCTCTCTCCTGAGCACATAACCCATTGTGTCTCCTTTCTTATTGAACTCTGTGCAAGACTGAGTTAGCAAGGGCTTGGAAGCTCAGCAACCACTTACAGGGCTTCAACTGCTCAGTGTGCTTGGCCACTCTTGCTTTAGGCAAGAGAATTAGAGTGTTTGAAGAGAAAACAAAGGGAAAATGGAGGACGGATGGGAGCCTATCACAAGTAGATGGAATTTAGATGAGAGAGTAGAAGTGGGGAAGCAAAGGAAGAAGACATGAGACTAACCAAGCAAATATTATTGAGGTACTAGAAGAAGAAATTGTGTTTGCTGGTATTAAACCTGTATTGTCAGCCTGTCAGAGTTAGTGGGGGTTGTGCCTACCTTGTCATCTTTAGCTGAGCTGAGTAGACCTCCTGGTGTGCCTGGAGGAGCCATCAAAGCAGCCTTTTGCCAGGCAGAAAGGGGGTAGCTGAGCACCCTACAAACTGCAAACAGGCACTGCCCAGGCAGCCCTGGCAAGAGATCAGAGCTCAGATCCTTGGGCCTGGATCCAAGGAGCCATAGCACAAAAGTCTCATGCATGGTACATACTTACAGGATGGGACTGGCAGGAGCCTCCAGAGCACTATTGTAGTAGCAGCAGAGAGTTACAAGGGACAGAGAAGAAGGAAGAAAGAAGCAAAGATTTGCAAATGGAAGAGGGAAACTGGAATAAATGTTGATAACATTAAAAGCTCAGTCCAGATGTTGTCAGCACAATTGTTAGCATATGAGTGGAGGCGTCTTTCAACTAGAAAACAACTTTATGCGCTTTGATTGTTTCTAAAATACATATCTAGGGCTACTTTAGTGGTGGCACAGGAAACTAGCCATCTGCTTTTTATAAACTGTGCCAGTAACAGCACCAAAACCTCTTTTCCTAGCATTGCAGTATTTAACTTGACATCACTTCTCACACACGCGACAGCAGGATCAAAAGGGACATGCAATTATGTAGGTAGGTATTTTCTGCATTGTATAAATCTGCCTAATGCCTCCTTTTTCCTCCCCTGTGTATTCACAAGCACCTAGACATATGTCAAACAGTTTTTAAATGTTGCTGGCAATTAGAAGGGCAGTGCTCTCAACCATTCACCTGTGATAAAGCCATAATTAAGGAATTCCTAAAATTCTCAGATGGAATCATGAGCGCATTTTATTCTATTTATTTATATTTTATGATAATGCAACAGAACAAAGTTCTATCTTGGCCTTTCTTTGCCCTCACATCCTTTTTTTTTTTTTTCTTTTTAATTTCCAAGTAGTGTTGCCTATATTCCATGGTTCTTCTCTTAGCACATGGTCAGATGAGGGTACACTCTCCTAATGACTAATAGTTATTTTCTAATAATACTAGTATTTCCATAACCTAGATGGATGTTTGTAAGGCAATTACGGCATGAGTGCTTGCAGCTGTGTTCAAAACATACTACAGCCAAAGACTGTCAGGAGTGTATGTTACACACCCAAAATTCAATTCCAGACCATGTTGGGGCTGCATTTTAAGAGCTTATTTTAGCTCTTAGGCCTCTCCACGAAAATCAGAATTCTTGATGTTGCAGGATTAGTCAATGGCAAAACCCAGCTGGAAGATGACTTTGTCTCCCACTGGAACTGTGGGTGGAGATCTGGGTTCATATCCTGACTCCAACTATTCTCAGTTCCTGGCCAAAGTAAAATGGGTTGGGATTGTGACCCCGAACCTGTTTAAATAACCCTTTAATAAAGGTTCTGGTTTTCTCATTATAGACACAAATTTCAGATCTGAGGTTCTGGTGTCTCCATAGTTCTTTCCTAGGCTCTGTGTGTTTATATTAGCTCATGGCTCTAGTGCTGAAGAGTGTGTAATTTCATCCTCACATCTCGAAAGGTTAAACTCTTCTTATTAGTAACAAAGAGTCACATCACGTGGCTTAAAAAAATAGTAACATACATCTGAATTTCCTACCCATGTGAGCAGTGGGAAAAGGAACAGGAGTGGGAAGTAGTCATCACATCATATACTTAACTAATCTAAATCTGGATTCTTAAATTAGGTTCCTCCACCAAGTGGAAGCAGGAGGAGTAATCTTTTTCCCTGTTAGGAAAGCCAAGAGAGATTAAGCTCCTAATTTATTTAGCAAAATGTTTTATTTGATTTGATTATGTATCAACTACCTTAAAAAGGTGCTGTGGATATCTCACCTTCTTCTCAGCCTCTCAACTTCTTAAGCTGCTAACTTAATTGATCCCACTGAATTTTCAGAAATACACCGGAACATCTTCACTTGGTCTCTAGACCAACAAGAAACGACAAAGAAGCCTGTAAAAAAACAAGAAGGAAAGGCTTTCAGGAAAAAAAAATCCTGAGCTGAAGAGGAGGAGCTGCAGATGTGTGTCACAGCCACAACAGCACCTGCTGCATTTGGAGCAAAACTCTCAGCCTGCACGAAGTAGGAGAGCTTAATGAGTAAACTGTCCAGGTAGTCAATAAATACTTGGGCTGAAGGACTGAAGAAGGTCTTATTTTGAAGACCTAGCTACAGACAATTGGATCATGACAGAGGTAACATGTTATTTATTCAAAGCAAAGGCATGACACCAGCAGAGCCAGGTAGGCAGGAGCTTTAATGGGAGGGCCACCAAGCCCAAGGACCTCGCAAGCAGGTGTCCAGCATTCCCTGAGGGGCTGTAAGGGCCCCGTTGCTGCGATTGCCTCCCTGCCATTGGCTTCAGCAGCCCAAAGGTTGCAGAAACCTTTAATCTGAATCTAGCTAGATGAAAGCCACTGCAGGTATGCCTGGCCATGCCACCATGGCAACTTTGTTTGCAGTATAGGTATCTTGGAAAATAGAAGATCTTGAGAACTGAGGTCATGATGTGATTATAAGAATTACAGGCTTTCCTCAAAGCACTGAGGAAAACAAAAACACAAACAAACTGAAAAGCCCATTGATTCTTCTATTTTAATCCTGATGACCAGCTGCATCAAAATTATCTGCCAGGAGCCATCACAGCTGAATCCACAACAAAGGAAACACCCTGTGGATTGGCAGCACACATCAGAAACCTTCCCAGAGGAGAGAAGAGGCAAGGAATGTAGAGCTAGCCTTGTCACTTCTCCTTTAGCAAATTACTATCTCTCAAAAACCCTCATTAAGTTTCTGTCTTTAAAATGTGATTTCCATTTGCTCCCTAAGGTTTAAAAACAGTGAAGAGATTTCAGCAATTGATGACACTGTCGGTTGTACTAAATTAGAGCATAGAGGAATTAGAAGTTGCTGCTGTTGCTTTCATGTAGTGATGGTCTCTTCCTTTCTTTTTGTTCTTGCACCAGGAGGCTGTTCCTTGCCATCACCCTCCCAGGCAGCAGCCACGTGCCAGAGAGGCACATCACCCGCCGGTGCTGCTCGGTGGTCAGAGTAAGTTCTCTTATCACTTTTGGATCCGTATAGCCTTCAGAAACCTTCATTCAAGTTTACCCACAGGCCTGCACCTCCTGCCTTTCCTTTCCACATACCCAGTCTTGTGGAAGTGGGAGCAGTTTTGCCTTTGTGAGTGTTTTTCACAACAGCTTAAATTTGCTGGCTGCAGCAGAAATCATCTGGATTCATACTGCTGTGAACTAAACCGGGCTCGGGGGATGCTTCTGTGTGGGTTATAGACTGCTTATTTGCAGTCTGTATGTAACGTGGGCAGTGTCATCCTCTGACTCAGAAATATCTTTGTGTTGGGAAAAAATAATATATATTTTAAAAATTAATGTATTTTTCCATTCACAAACATCATTTCTTCAATGTTGCCTTACATATGTCTTAACACAATTTGTTGCATAAATGGTAAAAAGACAGTTGTATCCATTGGAGGCTGGGAATGATGAACATGCCTGTTTTACTACTGTACAGTAGCTGGATATGTTTGTGATTGAATGCTCCCTAATTCAAAAACATTTCACCTGCTCTCAATATGACTACAATAATAACATAGCCCCATGCTGTGATTCTGGCATAGTTTCAGCTCTTCCACAGACCTTAAATTGTGACCATATATTCTAGTTCACTTAGGCATCAGGCTCTGAAAGATCAATGTGGCTAATGAAGAGAAAGCAATGTGATTAGCTGGTGGAGCTGACTAGAAGGCACCTTCATTTCAAAGGAGGTTAAAAAAGGAAAAGAACTATACAAAATGGATTAAAGGTATAATAATAATAATAGCATCAAACAGCATAACAAAGAAAAATGTCTGCATTCAACTGAAATTAATATTTAATAGAAAGTACAGTGATGTCCATGGCTTTATATTCTTCTATTTTAATGATCTTTACCACAGCTTGAGGCCCTTTGTCTTGTCCCCTTCTACTGACATCAGCTGGAAGAGACACAGATTAAAACAAGGGTAATTTCCCCATGGTCATTGCTTGGCACTATTTCTGCTTTGCTCAGCCATTAACTGAAGTTTAAAGGATGAAGTACTGTCACTCAAACTGATTCTTCCCTCCACCCTTTCTTACCAGGGTTAACCACTCCGCCAGTCACCAAGGAAACTTGTGGCTCCCATGCCCATCTTACTGCCACCCTAGAGCCTCATATTGGGAACGTCACCATAATCTCATTAGGAGGTTGAATTTGCCATTGAAGCTTGAATTCCCATAACAGGAGGGGAGTGGACTAATGCAATTAAGGAAATTAGCTTTTTGAACCATTGTCTGATATGTGTCTAATACCATGAGCAAAAACTAGACAGTTTTCTTCCTGTTAAAAAAAAAAAAAATCAACAAAAACAATACCCCTGTCCTCTCCCCAGGTTATTTTCAGAGCAATACTGTATTCTTCTCTTAGCTACAAAGGCCTTTACAAATTGGTAGATACTTCTTCACTGGACCAAAAATCTGAATTGCTTCCCCCTCTTTTTCTCAATACACTCATCCCAGTGGTTCTGATTATTTTTTTATCTGTGTAACATGTAAACATCCAAAGGTAAAGTAGGTAAAAACAAAACCTCTGGGACTTATTAAATAATAACTAAACCCTGCCAATCCATTAGGCTGGTGTCATCATTTTGGTTTGTTCCTTTCTTATGGTATGTAGCAGTGGTTACCAGATCAGAACAAACCACCTGATGGTTTATTTTGATGTGAAGTGTTTGTTAAGTTCTGCGAAGAGTTATTTTAAAATACACCAGATTTTCTGGAGGTAATTCCAGCATATTCAGTAAATCTCTAGAAATGCAAATTATTAGATGTCTAAGGCAGAGCTTTTCTGCTTTTTGTTTTGGGCTTTGGAGGCTAATCTAGTTTCCCTCCTCCCTCTCTCAGCCTGCCAAATAAACAAAGCACCAAGAGCAGACTGTACCAAGAATCAGGAACCATAAATCTTTGAATAATATCCTGGCACGTGAGTTTCAATAGCAGCATAGTTCTCTGGGATCCCAAAGGAAGGAGGAAGAGGGGCAAGGGGAGCAGCAGTACCCTCCTGTGAATAATGTTGTCTCCATCCCAGCATTTCTTCCCATGGAGATGAAAGATGAAATGACACGGAGAGGATCTAGGAGCCTTTTCTGTGTATCAGTTACCAAAGGGGTTACACCACTGGCTGGATGCTTGTCTTCAATTTTGAATGAGAAAGGTGGGAACAATGAGTGTATTTTAGTAGATCTTATTTAGCTACCACTTGTCTTCCCCTGAATCCCAGCCTGCCACCAGGCACTACAGTCAGAAGGCGTGAGAACATGGGTTATTACTAAATAAGGGCATTGATTATACACTTTATATAATACATGGTCCCTATCCTAAGCTGCTTACAGAAGAGCTACATATTACTTAGACAGTATACACAGTCCCGAAGGATGGTGTAATCTTTGCAATTTTGCCTAAAAATGCAAGTAACTTCAAGACTGAGTCAGTACTGAGAATATCTGTCACAAACTTGAGAACAGAACGTAGTGCAGATAATGCTGCAGTTACTTGAAGAGAGTCATGAAAGTGGGAGTTTCAGTGGTCACAGAATCCTGAAATGTCAGAGCTGAGCTGGAACTGAAGGGAGAGCAAAGTGTGCTGAGACAGAACATGCAGGACTGAGGCTCACAAATCAAATGAGCTCTGCACTGTGATGGCAACAGCCATACAGTTTGGATTAAAGTATTTTAGTATTTATGGTATCAGATTAGATAAGGACAAAAAAAAAAAAAAAGAATTAATGCTTTAAAATCTCTTTTCCCCTCCTGGTACCATGACAAGATAGAACCAGGGGATGAATTCTTTCCCCATGTAAGTTCTTACATAACATCGCTATAAAGTACTCATGTTTTGCCTATTTGGTTTGTTTTCCTTTTATCATGTTTGGATTTAAATGTAGCCTTAATCCTGCATATCCTGCTTTGAAAAGCTTAGATCTGTAATGTATTGTATAGTGTTCTTTATACAGGACTTTGCTCTATAGTGTGCAGTAGCCTTGTATTTACAGTATAGATTTCAATTCTTAACCTTATACTTGATAGTCTTGTTTGGATAATATTCTTCATTTGATACAGTGTAAAATTTCAAAGATGCGCACTGGCTGAGACAAAGAAAACCCAGCAAAACTTTAATATCACTTAATATTGAATGCAACTTATTAGATAAACCATGCATTAGCAACACAGATTTTTGGGCAAATTTACCAAGATACCAAAGAATGCAAAATAAAGCACACCATGTAATAATGCTGAGTTTACAGCTTATATTTAGCTATACATTTTTCCCAACAGGTTATATTTTCCTAAGACTTTTTTCCCCGTATTCAGAAAAACGTTACCAAGCAATGGAGACACAGCCTGTGAACCACCTGGCTTCCAGCTGTAGTTGCAGGACTGTTAGGGTGAGATTGGCTTCAGCTGTAGTTGCAGGACTGTTAGGGTGAGATCAGCATTATGTGAAGTGAGAGCAGTATGGCTCAAGTCTGAGCCTTTGGGTTTGGGGAGTGATTCCCCCTGAAGTGTAAGCCACCAAAGGAAACTCCAGCCCCATTGCAGGCAATTAGCTCGGAAGTAGAGAAGCTAATAACTGCCTTATCTCTGATTGCACAGTGAGCACTAAAAAGTGACCTGAACTCTTGTCCTGAACCTGCCCATAGTCTATATAATATAATCATAGCAATTAGCCAGAAGAGCACTTAATAACTTGGCAGAACTGTAACCTAGTTTCTACCAGTGTCTCCCATGCATGATACAACAATGGATACCTATGCCATGCCTCCTAGTCTTTAACTAATTTCACACCAAGCTAATCAGCACATAGTCTTGACAATGCCTATGGGGAAAGCACCATACATGTGTCATTTTTTGTCACAAAATAAGATTTTTTTGTATTCACCATGAAATGCAACTTTATTTGGAGAGCTGTGACTGCTGTCCCTGTGGCAGCTGGATGTTAGTTGTTCTGGAGAAGGTGAGGTGGGAGAGCACTGCCAAGCAGCCATGACTGGGATTTACTGGTCACCTTGTTTCATCCCACACTGGGGCAATGAGTTCACTGAGTAGCAGATATCCCTTTCTTGGTCCTTCCCACTTCTCTTTTCGATAGTATATTTCATGATGCTTTGAGTTTCCATCACAAAAGGATTTAAACAGGTGGTTTACACAGCCCACCTCTATTCTAGATTAGTTGTAAAATCACAGAATCACAGAATCGCCGGGGTTGGAAGAGACCTCTAGAGATCATCTAGTCCAACTCCCCCACAAAAGCAGGGTTGCCTAGAGCACATTACACACGACTGCATCCAGGTGGGTTTTGAGTATCTCCAGAGAAGGAGACTCCACAACCTCTCTAGGCAGGCTGTTCCAGTCACCCTCACATGGCATCTTTCTTACCCGTGATCACATTTTATTCTTGGAAAGAAGCAGGAAGCACAAGTAAACCCATGAAGACAGGAGGACCTTAAAAATTACACTGCAGGCAAGAAGAATTTGAAGAGAGGAGTAAGGTGGGCCAAAGGGCAAAGGTGATTTTGATACCCTGACTGAACAGGAGCTAGACAAGAAGAGAAAGATGGAGATAAACAAAGGCACAGGCATTCTTCAGAGAAAGAGTAGTAAAGGAAGAGAAACTTAATGCCAAAAGTGAACCTGGCTATTTATATTCTGAGTGTTGACTTCTTTCACAGTCACATCAGCACAATAGGTGTTCACCTAAACCACAGGATCCATTCATACCTTTTTAATCTCTTCAGGAGTTTGTTAAAATAGTACATGACTTTGCCTCCTGAGATGGTGAATTATTTTCCTGAATGGAAAAAGGATGGTATAGAGAATCTAAAATTAAAGCACCTAAAGAGATCTTTAAAGTTACAAATCATAACAAGCTTAGAAATCATTAGTGACAAGTGCACATTTAATAGATGTTAAAGATCTTTCTTGCACTTCAGCAGAGAAGATAAGTGTTATGAAAATCGATGCAGATCTCTGGAGTGTGGCAATGCAGGTTGTTAGCATACAAGTCCATAAAACACAAGGACACAACCTGTTTTATAGCCTGCAGAGGCACTGCAGGACCCAAATCCTTAGCTGTTGACTGACAGCAAGAAGGATGAGTCAGGTATATGTTCTTTGTCATTCAGGTGATGGCTGTCATACTGCACTGGTTTACATTATTATTCATTTTGTGCCCCAATTTTAATATCAGCACTTTGCCTGAATAAATCCCACATGCCTGTTTTTTGGGAGTGACAATATTGATTCATGTAGAGAAGGTGATGAACAGAAAAGCAAAATAGAGGAGGAAAGCAATAAAAATAATGGACCCTTAGGGCTCCTTTTGCAGGAAAGTCTCCATTTGTGATGTGGATGATACAAAATTAATGCATCCATGACAGTGAATTAAAAATGAGAGGTGGCACGAACATAAAGTCACTGTTACTAAAATGCAACCACACTACTGTTCTCCTCAGGAACTGCCACATTATGCTGGCTCTCCTTGGAGCAAAGGGGTGAATGGCTTCTGCACCAGGGACACAGAAAGCAGCGGGACATCCTCGTGTAACAGGCCTGTGATTTGGGGGGTGGATTTGTTAGAGGGAGGCACTGCCAGAAGGTGTCCCCATGGCATCTCACAGGGCCTCTGACAGCCCCTTCCTCCTCCCTCCCTTCCACTGCCCAGTTCCTCTTCCTCCACTTGGAAAGGGCATGTGAGGGATGCGCAGAGAGGGAGGTACAAGTTGTTGTCAGGCTGAACTGGGATAATTTCCCAAATATACTTTAAAGGGAAGTATGTCCTAGACCTAGAGGTATTTTATTAATTGTTGGAAGGTAATTTTATTTGTCAGCTTGCTTTTTTTTTTTTTCTCTTCATCCAGATTCTTTCCTCTTTTCCCTCAAATTCTCTACTTTTCTATATAATGGTAAATTCACAGAAGTCCAGACTGCAGTATGACTTAAAAGCCGATGTTAATTATCTGTCACATCTGCCAAAACAGGCACAGCACATATCTTTATAAAATGATGAAATGTTGATGGAGTTCTCATCTCCAGGTTGTTGTCAGCACACAGTTAAAATGTCCATTAGCTGGATTTTTTAGATAGTGTTGACCAACATAGTGTCTTGCTTTTAACCCACAATAATTGCTTTTCAAAGCAAACTGACTTTATGTTCTTCGCTATTGAAATATTTCTTGACCATCCTGATAAAATGACTACAGTGCAGAGGTTCCTGTGAAAATGGACTGATCATTTCAGGTCTTACAAACTTTCTGAGCTTTTTGAGAGTCTTTCCAAGGGTTTCCTTCAAAAATACCATTTTACTAGGATCAATGCTCCTCCGTTTTGTATTTACTTTTGTAATTTTTCTAAACCTCATTTTATATTTGTCAGCTTATTTTTCCTTACTGTTGCTAAGCTCTGATGAAGAGTGTATTTTTTAGTTTATATTTTTAAAATCCTATAGAGTTTCTGCTTGCACAAATCAAGAGAAGAAGGGATGATCCCTGTTACGTGTTTTGCTGTTACATTTTTCTACTCCATCATACATTTCTCTGCCACTTCCCTTAATTTGGCTAAATCTAAGCTCTTAGAAATCTCCATTATATTTAATTAATGCATAAATGAAGGATGGTCTGGAATTAAAAGCACAGAAATTGGTTGACATTGTTGCTTCCCAATACCACCAATCTGGAATCAGGAGTCAGGGCATGTGTTTTCAAGTCCTACCTAATGAAATGGCAGAAACTTGCCATAAGCAATTTATGAATTGAGAAATATTGGTAACAATGAGGATATATATATATATGAAATACCTGAAACAAATAATGGATTTTGGAAAACTGTAAATGGAACTTTAACAACTTGCAAACATATACAAAAGCTAAGTATGCTAAATACCTTTTAGAAATAGCTCTTTACTCATCTCTAGTCCCAAATCGGTCTAAATTTAATTTACCATTAACTTCTCTATTAACTAATTTCGTTAAGGTCTTCCTAGAGCTTGTCACAGTCTTGAGCCACCAGAAAATAATTTTGCTATCAGCAAATTTGTTGAATGAAGACATTCACTTCCTCTTCTAATTTGCAAATAAATAGATAGTAAATGCCAATTGTATTGTGACATTCCTTGACAAATGTAATGATTAATGACTTTCCATTTTTGCCATTTATCCCTAGTTTTCAGCTCATTACAAGATGAATTGTCACCAACCACTGAAGACAGATTTTATCAAAGCTCTTCAGAAAAATTTAAATAAATGGCAACTGCTGTTTGTTGTGCATTTAATGAACTCCTGGTGTGTAGAAGGTTAGTTTTTTCTGTTGAAGTCTCAACGGTTTCTTTTTATTATTTTAGTTAACATCTATGCTACACCCAGTGCTGAATCATCTCTTACACTCGCCCACAGCAGCAGCTGGTTTGTGATTTCACCTCTCTGCTGACATCCCTCTTAGCAGAAGAGATTTTTATCCCCTTTTTTTTTACTGGACTTCCTCTAGTCTCATCCAAGCGTTCATAAAGCTGTCCCACCATAGTCAGTGTACTTAACTTTCTGCACAGACCTGAGCAGCAGGACCTACAAATTGAGATGCAGTAAATCACTAAGTTATCAGATTGTATCTTACTTGCTATGAAATACGGCCATTTTCAGCAATAAATAACATACAGAACAGCTTCCAACCAGGCTTGAAAAAGAGCCCCAAAGTGTTGTAGAGATAAAACAGGTGGCTAATTTTTGACTCTTTTTTGGAATTATAATCATTCAGTGCTAAGAACATGTCTTGGGTATGCTGCATCATCTGCTGCTCTGAAAGTATTTTTTAGTGGACATTAATTCCCTGTTTTAGTGAAAATGTTTATCGTTGAACCATTTGTTACAGTTGCAGGGGAAAAACACTGTTGGTTCTGCTACTGATCAGAAACAAACTGTAGCACACTACAAGACAAGAAAGCAAGTAAAGCTTATTCTTCAACTTCTGAATTGGAAGTGCTCACAGTATTTACTTAAATTCATAAATTGAATCATATTATTTACTTGCTCAAGGAGCATGGAACCCTGAACATACTGCTAATACCATTTTCAGTGACTTACACTGTGCTTAGATTGTACTTACATTGGGCCTCCATCTTCCCCTGCAATCAATGGTCCCTCTTCCAAACATCCCACTGATGTGTGAAAATCAACCTTATTTACTTATAATTCACTTTATGTCAGGATAAGACATTCCTGTTCATTGGCTTCTGCTTCATCCAGGCCTTTATTTTGTGATGTTTAGACACTGATGGGTGAGAGTTTGCGTATTCCTTAAAAATAATTACATTCTCAACTGATTGTGGAACCTAATTGGCTGAGTCTAACCTGCAGGAGGCAACTTTGGGCTTGCCTCCCAGGTGCTGCTTAATCAAGAGCTTGACTGTCACATGGGGATGCAATAACATGACCCAAATTTGGATGAGAGTGTTGGAGAGGGAATTCTGTATGAAAGCACAGGCAAGGAAGCAGACTTCAATAATCAGCTTTCCTGAACTCTCACAAAACAGCAGATGCACCGAGAACAAAGCAACTCCTAAACCATCATGCTAGTATTTGTAAGAAGGAATTGTTAGAGATTTTCAGAGGGGGAAAAAAAAAAAAGACTAAGGAGCAGCTGTCTCCAAAAACAGACTGAAATAAAAAACTGCTACAGCTTTGAAGAGAATTGGCACTAAATCCAGAGGTCCTGAAGGTTTAGGACCAATTGGAGGTAGATTAATTGAAATTACTGAAAAGAGGCAAAATAAAGAATATAGCATGTCTGCCCACAGTATCTTAGAATTGAAGTGGGAATGAAAAAAAAAAAAAAAAAAAAGGTATTTAGTTTCTGCTGGGGACAACCTCCTGAATCATGGTCAGAAAAGAAATAGTTGAAGAGGTGCTAGGGGTAGGAGGATATAACACAGTGGAAATGAAGCGCTGTGGAAAAATACTGACTCTTTAATTGCTAAATTTGGCACAGATATGTCTAGGAAGTTAATCCTATTGGATGCTTGCTATTTTGGGATATTGGTTAGTTATTGGAGGGGGGTGTGTGTGCAGAATATGATCTTTTTCTGCAGCTTTCTTCAGCCAGCTATTCCATTAAAAAAGGATAATTTGTAATATTCTAAGACTGATGTTTTGCTCAGTGTAAGGTGACACTTTCCTTGCAGAATATCCAAACTAATAACACTGCCAAACAACAGTCATCTTATAAGTCTGCCTCCCTGGCTTTTAAAATATATTTTGTAATTCTGTGAAATATTTCTGGTGTTGAGGTGATATCAAACTATGTCTTACGAACAGTATATCCAGTAATGCCTATCAGTTTCAACAGCCAGAACTTATGAAAAGCATCTCACTCCAGTAAGTAAGAAGTATACAGCCTGTCTTTCCTTTTCCTTATTGAATATCTGGTAAATTAATGCTACTTTTCTATGTCAGCTGCCTCTGATGAGAGCTAGTCTATGATTCTCAATGATTCTTGACTTACCCGGTCTCTCCTTTTTGAATGTCACCAAACATCCAGGGGTTCGTAATAATCAAATGGTTTATGGCTTTGAAAGTCTCAGTTTACTACAGTTACCTCCCAAAAAGCCCCCAAAACGGTAAAACAGTAAAGGTCAACTGTGTTGACTGCACCTGTAGCACATAAGGGTTAACAAAAAACAGAAGAAGCTGTATCAATTCTACTTGAAAGGAGAAACTTGTTGAAATGCAATAAATGATCCTTGAAAAGTTAGTAAGCTGGAAAATGAGTGGTACACAGTGTTAAGCCACAGACAGTACCAGATCCGAGGTACTTGTGCCTACAACAAGGAGTGGATGATAAATTTTCCTGTGTGCATGTGGGTATTTATTGAGATCACAGGTAGTTTGTGAGGAGGAAAAGAACGAATCCATTAATACTGGAAACTGCACGCTTGCCTTGTTTAGTTCTGAAATAGGGAGTAACTCACGTATGTGCCCCTTCGTGTTTGAGGTTCAAAGATGCCCCTTGGTATGATTGCATGATGTATGAATTTTGGAGGGTTTTTCCCATTGGACATTACAGTTTCCTGCACTATGCAGGAATGGGGTGGTGGGTAAAAGACCAAGTCAGGCCTCATCATGAAATTTTGTGACTCTCAAGCAGACACCAGACTGGAAAAACCCTGTCTTGTAATGCTGGACTTGTAGGACTTTACATTCTAGCTCTTTGTCTTTAACAGGCTGAAGGTTTCAGCCCGAGTAGGGCTGAGTAACCCAGAGATGGAGGAACAGGGAGATTTGGTGGCTCCACTCTCTGGAAGTGTAAGAGGGCTTCACCCATGGGAAGTACCTGCTGCTTGCACAGAAAGACCCAAACCATCTCTGCAGTATGAGGGGTGCAAGAGCCATGTTTGCTTCTCAGCTGTGACCCTGGGAGGTTTCACACACACACAAACACTCAACACAAGCAG
>NW_009970725.1:13101431-13103711 GCF_000747805.2 Chaetura pelagica
TGCTGGCAGTCAGCAAGCCCCACAAGCCTATTGATATTTGGGGGTCTGGTCTTTAATCTGTGCAGGCTGGGGAAGGCTTCAAAGCCAGACCTCCCACTCTCTGCCCTAAGACACAACCACCAGGCCCTCTGCAAGAGGTGGGGTGCTGCTGTTTTCTCAAAATAGCTGATTGCCATTGTGTTTCGAAGGGATCCCAATCCCTACCAGAAAACGTTAGTGGTGACCACATGATGACCTGGGGCATCATGATAACCTGGGACAAAGTCTGGTTGCCCGTGGAGCTTTACGGTGAAAATTAATGTCCCAAAGAGCTATGAACATGTGGGATTGTATGATGGGCTTTGGGGATCACAATTTTGGATGAAGGTGCCTAAAGTGTCCCCTAAGGCCTTCTTCTGGTACTAAGTCCTCAATAGGAGCCAGCTCATGCAATTATTTCCATTCCATGATTGAATTATGGCAATCAGTAATACTGTTACTGAAGGAAAGAAGCTCTGCTAAAGAACTGGGACCTTTAATAATTGGGTTTTATACAAATAAGGAGCAAGCAGTCACAATCTAGAGATTGTCCTAACCTAACTCCTGAAACCAAGAATAAAGCTTTAAAAATGTCTTCAGGGCTTTGAATACCTCAAGGAGAGTTAGTAGTTCATGGAGAGATTGCAAAAAAACCACAGGATTTGTGAACTTGAAAATGTCACACGTATTTCTGTTGAAGCTATTTCTTGTTGCTCTTGTTAATGTGTTACTGTAACACCTGCTGGCCCTGATTAGGATTCCTCCAGGATGATTTAATCACAGAGCACAATGTGGACACAAAGAAATTGCAACTCATGATCTGCAGCATATAAAAGGGGAATAATGATAGACTCAACCAGATATATGCTTTTTTAGCCATACGAGTGACCTGTACAGATGCATTTGTGCCTTCATTTGCTATTTTAACTCCATAAACATCAGTGCTCCCTTATAACGCTGGGCCTGGGCTCTGTAAGTTGGCTGCTTTTATAGTGTCATTGAATTAGATCTCAAATAGGAGTTTGAAATAGAAGAAAATAACATCTTAAGCTTAAGCTACTGTAAGCTGGGCCAACTGAGGGACAGATTTACATTTAGATTGAGCCTCTTCATGTCTTCTCTAGGTAATTGTAAACTCTCTGGTGTCTCAGCCCTAGAAAAGAATTTAGGCAGCCCTACACTGCCAAAAACTGTGCCTTGTGCTTTGTGAGATGTGTGATAGCTAATCTAAGTAGTCATGCTTAGCATTGACTGTTCATAATTATTTGTGCAAATGCAACTCAGTTATCAAATGTCTGCAATAATCAGACAAAGGATATTAGCATTGCCAAAATAAATTTGTTGTCAAAGTGTTATGTCTGATTATTTGTATTATTCAACCAACACCCAGACGTCCCATTATGTCAAGAGCTACACAAACATATAAGAAACGGTTCCACCACCAGGGAGTGCATGGCTAATTTATGATAAGAGAAAACAATTGGACATTACAAGCAAATAAAAAGAAAGGGAGAGGAGAATTGGGGTAAGCGTGATAGGCTGTGCCTGCATGTTCCTGTGAGAACCATTAGTGAGTTTTAAGTAAAGGAAAAAATGATTTGATATAAATAAGTAAGAAATATGATAACACTAATCCTTGCTGAGCATTCGCCTAGCCCAGTGGAAATTTCTGTGGTATGCACTTAGCTTTCACATTAGGGTCTTATTCTCATTCACACAGTGCCTATTTACACCACTCTTGTAGGGAACTCCAAATGGCATTGCACGGACAGCAGAGGACGGAGGAACGCAGCCAAAACGCTGCAGCTGCCCCCAGAGCACACAGATCTGCCACCTGCACCCAGGCAGGCACGTGCCCAGCCAGGGTCACAGAGTCTGCATTTCTCTCTTGTTAAACACTTCAGACTGCCAGCACAACAAAAAGGGATCTTAGCATGACGGAGCATTTGCCTCAGTCTAACGTGTTTTGCTGCTGCATGTTTTCAGTTCCACAGCTATTTTTCTTGAGCATCAAGGTAAGTAAGTCACTTCACTAAGATGCTTCGTTGAACCAAGGCTGCCTCTGAACTCAAGGGGTAGCACACCTTACTGTCTGTTTCAATGAGAGGAAGGGCCACAGAATACAAGGATGCATGTTTACAGAGGTATCTCTTAGGTCCCCCTTCTGATCTGAGATGACCCTTCCACGTCATGGGCCTTTAATTCTTCTAAGGCTTCTCAAGGGCACCTCCTCAGAAGCTGGGATGTTTCAGTCCTCTTTCC
>NW_009970725.1:13103739-13105563 GCF_000747805.2 Chaetura pelagica
TCTTTCCCTTTAGGACCATGTGGTCAGTGATACCCAGCAACATAACTTATTAAAAACAAAGCATTTAGTGGCTGAAACAAAGTATTTAGTGGGGAAAAAAAAATTAAAATGGAAACAAATGTAAAATAGAAAAAATATATTTATTCATTTATTTGCAATATAAAATTTACAAGGTAGCCATAGGAAACTGGACTCTGTCACACAGTCAAGTGTCTCAGATTAATTCTCCCAGACAATTCACAGCCTTTCATCAATGTGCTCCTTTTTTCACCTCCCTAATTCTTTTCTCCTTCAGTGCAAAGAAGGCTGGCACTGTCTCTCAGCTATTGTTTGTAGAAAAGTGGCTTATCTTGAGCCATACTTTTCCCTTTCATTTTCCTTTTGAATTGAACCATTCTGTTAATGGCGTAAAGTCAAAACAAGGTACCCATAAATTATCATAGAGCAGTTCTCCTTTCATCACAAGCATAAAACACGTTGCAAATGCTGTAGGTGAAGCTGGAATTCCTGTCTGTTCTTCAAAGTTATAATCAAAAACAAGTGAGTGGGGGCGATGTAGTAGAGAAAGAAAACAAAACAAACAAAACAAACAAACAAACAAAAAACCCACAACAAAACCCCCAAATAAACCACCTTTCTGATATCTTTCAACTAGGAAAACATCGATAATATTTAGTATTTCCATAATTATTACTATTTCTCAGGATGAAATACAGCAGCTGCCATCTCTTTCACTCTCTAGCATTCTTGAAAAGGAGAATTGCTTAAACTGACCAGCAGCACATTGCCAAAAGAAACCCAACCTAAAAGCTCAACAGCTTGTTAAGAAACACTGATAATGTGTGATTGTCTGGCAAATAGACCTTGTAGCAGCTTTCCAGTACTCCTGAAGGGGGCCTACAGGAAAGATGGAGAGGGAATTTTTACAAGGGCATGTAATGGTAGGATGCGGGGTAACAGTTTTAAACTGCATTTGTGTAGACTTACATTAGATATCAGGAAGAAATTCTTTCCCTTGAAGGTGGTGAGACACAGGAACAAGTTGCCCAGGGAAGCTTTGGATGCCCCTTTCCTGGAAGTGTTTGAGGGCAGGCTAGATGGGGGTCTGAGAAATCTGGTTTAGCAGGAGATGACCCTGCCCATGCAAGGGGGTTGGAACTAGATGGTTCTTAAGCTTCCTTCCAACCTGAACCATTCTATGATTCTATGAAATGCTATGTCATTAACATATAACAATAATGTATATATCATAAATCGTTCTTCTAGATCAAAGTCTACCTAAGCCCTTTCGTATTGCTTCTGTGGACTGGTTATCTCACCCATCAAGTAAATTACTAATGTTTTACACGGAGGATGAATGGGCTTACGCTTGCAAGCGGGTTTGCTCTATTTTCCTTTATTAAGATAATTTTGTACAATTTCTAAAGGACTTGGTCCAACGAAGTCCTCCCGGTAGCCCTGCTCTCTGCACAGACCGGCAGCAGAAAGTGCAATCTTTGCCACAAAAGATACTCAGCCTGAAAGGCACATCTGGATGCGGGAACCGAGTGGCCCGGCAGCGATGCCAACGCTGGGGGTGGGTGGTAGGGGGGCGGAGCAGGAAAAGGACACGAACTGTGAGCTGCAAAAGAAGCTGAATTTGCCAAGAGATTAAAAAACCAAAACAAACACCCAACAACAGCAACAAACGGCCCGGTGGGTGCCGCGTAGCAGGTCCTTCCTCTCCTGCCCACTCGCGGAAGGGCTGGGGAGGGACCGGCCGGGGAGGTCTGTCCCACCGGCCGGGGCGGGGACGGGACCGGGGAGGTACCGGGCCACCCCCCC
>NW_009970725.1:13107842-13108789 GCF_000747805.2 Chaetura pelagica
CCCTGGCTGCTGCTGCCACGGTACCTGGTGCCCTCAGGCTCCAGCAGTCCCAGGGGGTTTTGCCTTTCGAGGTAATACCTTGCGCTCAGATGAGCGGAGCAGAGGACCTGGAACGCCCAAGGGCGCTACTCCACCCCCCAAAAAAGTAATAATAAAAGAAAATCCTAGGAGTGCCCTTCCCTGGGGCTCCCTGCAGTAGTTGCCGTTCAAAAGTGGATGACCTGAGCTTCCCAATGATTTCATGAGCTAAGTACTCATTTACCACCTTCGTTTGACACATAAGAGAGCCACCGTGGCTTGTCCAAGGTCCCGCTGTGCCCGAGCAGAGGAGTCAGAAGCATCCCGGGTGCTGCTCTCTGCTCTACCCATTAGGCTGTGCCTCTTTCCCACGCTTGAGCCTCTCCGCCCTTTCATTTACTCTCCGGCTGCTTTGCAAAATAAATGTAAGGGCTGTAATTTCATATCCTCATGCTCCAAAAGGACGGGTCCGTGCCTTTTGTAGTTCAGCCACAGCCAAGAACTTGCTGGTTCCCTCGGATGCTCAGCCGTGCCTCTGGGTGAACCTGCGCCTGCCTTGAGCAAAGAGATAATGCGGTGGCTGTTGTTTTGCTGCTGCCCATCTCTGGAGACAGGGTTCTCATGAAGTCTCAGCTCGGGGAAAAAACACAACAACAAACCAAAACCAACAAACCAGAACAACCATAAATGCACACGGGTGAAGCTCTACTACAGCTCGCGAAATTAAAATTTCTCCCCAAATGAAGGTTTCTGATAGGAAGCGGCTGGCAGAGGCGCCCCTATAATAAGGCGCGCAGGAAAAGTAGTTTGCAGGGAGAGCAGGCAGGCAGGCTGGCTGGCTGTCAGAAGGGGCGGATCCTGCGCACAGGCGGGCAGCGCCGGCGGAGCGGCCCCGGCAGCAGCGGGGCTATTTCAGGAGGCAGGCGGAG
>NW_009970725.1:13110584-13123804 GCF_000747805.2 Chaetura pelagica
GGTGGACAGAAGTCGTGTGCTCTGGCAGTGTTTCTTTGGGCTGGCGTGGTGGTAGCTCAGCAAACGCCAGCTCTTCCCAAAGCATCGCAAACACTCCACCGGGTAGCAAGACCTTGCTTTCCAGGAACTGTTTTCCTCAGTATCACTCTTTAAGTAAAGCCAAAGAAACCGGTTCCCTCAGTTGCTGTGGAAAGGATGACAGCGTTGTCTTATCTGTTTGTTGTTTTATTTTCTCACTGGGAAGTGAAGCCACTCGTTGTCAAGTACCAATAGAATAACAAGAGCAGCAATAAGAAGTGTCACTGCATCCTTGAGCAGGTAGAAGAGCATCCCTGTGTGCATTCACCCTGGGAGAAAGAGAAAAGATAGATCCAGGCGTTCCCTGAGCTGGGTTGACCTGCGGGAACCTTTGCTTGGACTTGCACTTACGATCTGATCTTTTGGCACAGCAAAGAGGCTGCATCTATAAAGATCTATAAATAAGATAAACTTAGATAATGATGTAGGCACAGCTGCTTTACCATTTGATGCTGCTGCTGCTGAGACTAATCTTTGTCCCCTGAAACATCCTGTTGTCAAGCAAAATGACCATGGAAATCCATGAGAGTTTTGCTTGAATAAGGATTGGAGTTGGCTATAATCTTGGGAGAGAAGGGTGGTAAAGATATAAGCTGGGCTTGTTAAGGGGTTTTGGCTAAGGGACAAGACAGCAGGGGTGCTGCAAGATTCCTTTCTGGGTCTGGTGCTGCTTAATGAACTGGAGAAAGGAACGAGCAATGATACAGCAAAATTTTAAGATGACATAAAGTTTTTTTTTTATCTTAAATCAAACCCAGCAAAGGCCAGACAGAGTTTAATAGTAGACTTAATCACTAAGGAATGAGGCAGAGGATGGGAAATAAATCTCAATACTGAAAATATTAAGCACTTGGAGAGCAGAAGGACTGAGTATGCACTTTCTGAGTATGGATTTTATATGTGTTGTCTTACTTCAGAAATCTCAAGAGAGTAGGAGCAATGACAATCTCTGCTCAGTGTGAAACTGCAAGAATAAATTATATTAGATTTCAGTGGGAACTGAACAGAGGATAACAAAATATTATCATGTTTTATAGGTCTGTAGCTGGTACATAGATTAATGTGTGTACCTGAAATACTGTGGGCACTGCTGATCATCTAGAAAGGGATAATACAGAGCTAGACCACTAAAAATTATTGGCGCATAGCAAAAGCTTTTATAACACTTATTGGATGGAAAACTCTGGAGCATGTTAGGGAAATGTATTAGTCTATAAAATTATGAGCAACATAGAAAACCTGTATCAGTGTCTTACTCGACAGCCCAAAACAAGAGGAGATATAATGAGATCAGAGTTGATGGTACAAATTGCTTTAGGAGTGGGTAAACTGGCCCTACCATTAGGAGTCATGGAGATCAAAAGACCAGGAGCATCTCCTTGCATTACAGGATTTGCACAATTCAGCCTTTTTTGAAGAATGTGTTAAGTCTCTTGCTTCACACTGAAAGGGATTTTTAACTATGGAAAACTGAAAAAAAAAATTGTCTGAATTGTCTAGGACCAACCATTGTTAGATGTCCCACTTGAGGGACTTTCTGATTATGGGACCTGACTGATATAGGCAGGTCCTAGGTAGGAAACTTTATTCTGCATAATTTCAAACTTCTCATTCTGTGCATCACCTGGATGTCTTAATCATCTACAGCAGTTGTGTCCCAATGCATGTTGATTTGGAGCCTGACTTTTTCAGGCTACAAATGTTTCTGAGACCAGCAGAACAATCCAGATGAGTTTCTTGGGCCTCTGTGTCTCAGTTGATTTCCAGTGGGTGTGTCCTGGTGACTGGAAAGCCATGAGCTCACACCATTGCCTTCTGAGGAGCATGAATACACGGTCTGCCTGTTCTCCTTGGCCACCTGGATGCATGAAGTCTTAGCAGTTGTGCTCCTTTCTCAAAATGCTTGGAAACAATCCAGTGGCACAGAACTTATCAGGAGAATTCCCAAACTTTGTTTTCTTTTTCCAGGGAAACCTACAAAAACCTTCTACAAATTAAAACCACAGCCTGAATTGTTTTCTTGTGGGTTTGTTCCTTCTTGGTATTGGATTGAGCTGTTTCTCCTTTAACTGGAGGGAGCTAAGGGACAATGGGGAAGCTGTCAACTGTAAATAGACAAATGATTAGATAAATCCCAGAAGAAACTGTTGATTTCCTGAGTGTGGCCATATGCCAGATTTTGTAGTTTTCACTCCTCCTTATCCCTCCTTGCAGCTGGAGTGCAACAGTAAAAGTGCATAATTTTAAAGCCTGTTTCAGGGAAATTTCTTCTTTACAGGAAGCTCTTTCATGTGTCTGGAACATAGGTTATAGAACACAATGTGTGTGTGTACATGTATACACACACACATATACATATATGTATACGTATACATGATACGTGACTTAATGCTAAAGATTACTGGAGATTAAAAGGCTACCAGGATAAAAAAAAGCAACCAAAGACTCCACAATATTTTGTTTTTATTTCTACTAAATAAGTGCTAGAAAGTCTCCCAGAATGCTTCAGGGAAGCATATGCAGAGCAAGCCGTTTGTGCTGCAAAAGCCTCAGACTTCAAAAACTGTGAGACAGAATTCAACCTGATACCAAGTTGCCACCTGATACATTTCCAGGGACTGTGATTTTACCCTGAATGAGACTTTGGCTCCAGCAGTGGCTAACTGTAAAGTGAAGCCTGTATGTGAAGTGGCTGAGGAGAATTGTTTGCATTGGGAAGTCTCTCTTCTACTGCCTCTGAAATTTCATTTATTTTGGTTTCTTGTATTTCTTGTGTAACTTTATTTCAGCTGCCTATGGGGAAGACTGTAATACTACAGCAGCATTTAAAAGGTAGCACTTACTTGTTGATGCGTAAGAGAGAAATCATGTCGTGGTGCCTGAGTCTCTGGAGCCAGGAGGTCATCAGTAAGTCCTAGTGGAACGTAAAGTTTTAGTTGTTGCTAGCCAGCCCTGTTAGTAATAGCAAAATAGTGTCCACATAAGTGGTTATTTTTCAGGATTACTTTAAAGTGTCCAGCATGTGGAGAAGAGTCATACACTATGCAAGTCTGTGGGAAACTTTGAAAGAAGCTCTTTGTGGTGTAGAGCCCTCTAAAGGATGAGGGATCCTAAGGCAGAGGGCCCAAATTTGAGCAATTAAAAAGGTTCGTGCTTTATCTTGGCCAAAGTTTAATTCAGACAGTTTTAATTAAATAAACCTACTAGCAGAAACAGCAATGGTATTTTAGTTGTTACACATGCCCCTTTTCCCTTTACATCCTTTATGGCTTCATACATGAGGCATAACACTCCATACAGCCCAGAGCATTAAATTGATGCTTTCCCTGATTTACTGTACTGGGCCTTCTCTTTGTGCATGTGTTGGTGTAAGTTCAACACAGCAGAAATACTGCTACAGTGTGGACTAGCACCAAAAAAAATAATTCTAAAAGATCTTGGATTTCTAAGATAATAATCTTGGTTTGTATTTATTCTTTCTATATTAGTTTTTGTCTGAGATGTATGCTGGATATGAATTGAATGAAAGGCCACTCCAAGCCCCTTATTCCACTCTGATACATCTAAAGGATGTTCATTTTTGTTTAAAATCACAGTGCTTGTCATATGAGGTTACATTGTATTTCTCATCTCCCTTGAAACTGCAGGTCTTTGAGTCTGTAGGCTAGAGATGAACTCATGAGGAGTAATGCTACCCTTTCTTTTATTAACCTGCTGGCAGTCGTGTATGTCAAAGGGTTTTCCAGAGCAAAAATTATGTGAAGTGATGGGACCAATTTTTTTCCATTTTGTGAGGTTCACCAGGATTAGCAAAACAGAGCTCATCCCTCATCTCTGCTTGACATGCTGCTTTTCCCACATAGGGGCTGGTGATCCAGTAGAGAGCAGAGGTGGTAACCCTGCCTAGGGCACGAAACCCACATGCAGGGTCTTGGCAGGAGGGATGGTCAGCTGTTGGAGAGAGATGTCACTTTCAGGAAGAATAGTGAGGCCATGTGCCTTGTTAGCCCCAGCTGTGTCCCTGTCAGCTCCTTTGCTGCCTGGAGGGGAAGAGTTGCATGATGCACTGGGCGATACGTCCCCTTGGTGGTCCTCAGTAGATGATATCAACATTCCACCAGCCAGGTGACTGTTTGAGCAGCTTCAACTGCCCCAGTTGAGGAAATGTGTTGAAACAACACTGGGGCTGATGCTTGAATGAAGCAGAAAAACTGCCAGATGCTGCTCTCACTCTCAGATCCTGCAGGCTTAAAGCAGACCTGAAGTCAACAGGTGCTCACAGTCCTGCAATTTCTTCCAGTTCTCATCTTATTTTGTGCACAAGCTTCAAACAGTGTCAGATCAGGACATGACTTGTAAAGTGGTTTGGTTTGAGAGCTAAACAACAACACCAGGGACCCAGGGACTCTAGGCTCATTAACATATTTTGCAAGAGGCAAAAATAATGGCTGTTGCTTTCTGCCTAACTGAAGCCTTTTAAAGCACATTTATTCCTATTGTTGTTCTGCTGTAAACTGATAAAGGGGATGTATTTATTCCTTAGTAGCAGTAGCATCTCCTACAGATAGACAGTTTGAGATACTTAAAATCTGAAAACAGAGACTACATAAAATCACAATTAATGAATCTTAGATTTATCAAAGACTTTCCAGAAGTTCTGGGTTCACCATCACAGTAGCAGCTACACACTGTAATTTCTTCCCCTCCTCCTTTCCTCACTGTCTCCTCAGTTGATTTAATGTATATTAAATAACCTTCTCTTTAGAACATAGTACTAGCATAATCTATAAATACTACTTTTGCCTAAATTAATAAGTACTTACATTTTTACATGGACAATGGAATTTAATCCTTCATTTGCATTTTCTTAAATAGTGTACAGTTAGTTGGTTTTTTAATGTTTTTGTCTTTCTAGTTTGCAGGTGTTTCCAAATTAGTTTATAACTTCTGAACACTGATGCATTCTAGTTCACTGAAGCCTAAAGAGTTTCAGTTTGCTAATACACCTAACTATAAATGCTTAGTACCCATGCATCTTCTATGCTATTTTCTGCATGTAATTTCTTCCTAACAGTAATATTCAAAATTCCTTTTTTTTGAAAAAAACATTTTTTTATTTATTTGACTCATGGTTGGTTTCCAGTTTGTAGCCTCTGTTCATGCATTGAGTTAAGAGCTTTTTCTATATTAGCCAGTAATTCAGCTCAGTGTGGGTAGATAAGCAGGCTGACCTAGATGCAGCTGGTGCTGGTGCCCCTACCTCTCTTTATATGCAGTTTAGGGATCTTACTTTGGACTGTATTTAGTCTGGCCTCTTGAGTGAAACATCCCCAACATGCATGGGTTTTATAGTTGTACATGTTATTCAAGAGTAATGGAGCATGTTTGGTGCACCCTTGGAGCATAGGTCTCTTGTATTTCAGAGGGAATCTGGTTCTTGTGTGCTCTGTGGGCTGGATGAATGCACAGTCAGTGGAGATGATTGGAAAATTTACTTTCAAACCTCATTATGGATCTCAACCAGACTGCCTGGGTAGACATAGCCCATCAGTTGTACAAGTATTCCTGTTCATTTCAGTGGGAATGACTCATATGAGTATGGGTTACTTCTATAATAGCTGACTCTTTCTCTTTCTCTCTCTCCTTTCTTTTATTTTTTTTTTATTATTTTTTTAAAAAGAATCCTAACCAAGGCACATTCCTATAATTTATTCTTAATTATACTTCATTATAAATTAAATCAATAATAAACAAGCATAACATCAGTTAAGGTATTAATGAGATAATGACATCTCTTCTCACAGGCAAGTCTTCAATTTGCACAGCACAGATGTGGAATGACACCATCAGTATGTATTTGGGCTACACAGTGATGTAGCCTGCACACAGGCTTTCCCCTTCTAGCCAATTCACCACAGCTTGGTAGACTGACGGGGAACCAGTGAATCCTAATTCTGTAGCTTTTGCACTGAAGTCTAGGAGAATCCTGCAAACAGGACAGCTATTTTAAGTGTGGTCCTATGTGCATGCAGCTGGCCTGTGAATCTCAGATGGCTGGCCCCTGTTAGACCCCAAATAACTGGCCTTTAGGTAATTATTTGGGCCAAGTACCTGAAGCCAGAAGCAGTTAGTCTCAGCAGCAAGAGCATCTTGGTGTTCTACTGCAAATTTGGAAGAAGCTGCCAGTTAGGAAGTTCTTCTCATTCCCATACTTCCTTTTGATCTTTCTCATGACCAGGGTGACATCTGGAAAGAAAAGCACTTCAGTTTTTTCCCAAACAATATTCTTTCTTCCAGGACTCTCTGGCTGTTTCTGTTCTTATTGAATGTAGTAACATAATTGCCATTTAATTAAAAGGGATCAGGAGGTGGCTCTCATTCCCTACAGGAACATACAGCAAAGTGAAGCTTCTTATGCCAGCACTTAACCTCCCAATTTCAATTGCCACTTTGGGATACTGGAGCAGGTCCACCCTGTTTAAGCAAAAGTGCAACCTCTCAATTTCTTAGATGCACAAAGAGGGATTGTTGCTTTCTTACTTGTTTGTTTTAATTACTTTTAAGTGCCTATTCTGACCTCTTTCTTTAGTTTTACACTGTTCAAGTCCCTGGTATGTAGCTCAACACCTCCTGAGAGAAAGAGCTTTAATTCTTACTCACAATAATAATAGTAATAAGAACAATAAATTTTAATGAAGTCAGGGGTTGGGTTTGTTTAGTATTTCTTGCTGCCTCACAGCTCAAACTTCTTTTTGGCCAGCTGCCAAGTTTGGGATTTTTAAGGTTCTGGCTTTGCTGCATTTACCTTTGATTTCATTGGAGTGTAGGGCTGATGGTTGGACTTGATGATTTGGAAGGTATTTTCTAACCCTAATGGTTCTGTGATTCTATGATTTACTAATGACTGACATGTTTTCCTTCAAAACAGTGGGTTTGCTGGTTTAGTAAGTAGGACCATGATAGTTTCAGTTGTAATTTCCACTTAACCTGGATCTCTAACTTAGCTTCCTCCGTTTTGTGTGTGTGTATCATTTTTGAAGAGGATTTTAAGCTGTCCTGGTTTTGTAGGTGTAATTGTAACAGCTCTGATTTAGGAGATGCTAACGCAAGGTTTCAGTGTCTGCAGCAGAATCACAAGTACCTACCAAGGAGGATAAGCTGTTATGAACTGGAAGTCTCTACACCCTTGCCATTGGTTTTGTGGTCTGTATTGAGAGAAAGATTATGTCTTCACTGTAACTCGTAGAAGATTATCCCGGCATCCATAATTATGTGCTGTCTTACAAGATCTGAACCACAGACCGTTTTACTGTATTTTAACATTTCAGAGGCGACGTGCTGCTGTGTATACATTTGTAATCTATAAAACTAGCACTTCATCTGGCAAGGCGAAAGGATTTCAGCTGTCCTATTTGAGTATTTCCTCCTTGGGTTGGACAGACTGAGTAGGTGCAAGCCCCAGGCACTGCAGTAGTACAGCAGAAGGCAGGCTGGGACTGCATGCAGCCCATACGGCAGGGATACTGCTCCTTATACGGTCAAAATTGTTTGTACCCTCATTCTGTTTGCATGTATATTGCTGTGTTTTAAAGCCTGTCCAAATCATGCTGTATTCATAAGCACAAATGTTAAGGATACAGTTTGGTTTCATTATGAAAGTTTTAGGAATAGGAAAAAAATGAACTGTGGAAAAGCAGCTCAACTCAGTTAAAAAAAAATAAAAAAAAATCTGAGAGAACTTCGTGAGGTTTTAAAGTACAACTTTCTTGATTGTATCCCCAGTTCTAGTTTATCTGCAAAATGACACTAGAGAGAAGCGAACTGTGTGTTTATAACCAAAACCAGAAG
The DNA here is from genome assembly GCF_000747805.2 of Chaetura pelagica. Lineage (NCBI taxonomy): Eukaryota > Metazoa > Chordata > Aves > Apodiformes > Apodidae > Chaetura > Chaetura pelagica. The sequence goes on from NW_009970725.1 coordinate 13,118,511, forward strand.
CAAACATAACAAAATCACAGATCTGTAAAATCAGAGTTGTGTTGTTAAAGGAGATTGAAAAAACTTCAGTTTTCCAGGAGATAAAAGTCAGGCCCACTGAAAGGATTTGGGAATATTCAGTTTCAATGGAATGACTGCTTCAGAGACTGAATTGTTTAAAATTATGTGCATTTCACTTTCCAAATTTCTTTGTAATAAATGCGTTGAAGTAAAATATTCTAGATTATTTGTCTTTAGAAACCAACCAGATTTACTAATTCCTAAATCTGATATAGATAAGAAGGAAGTTTAAGAGATGAGCAATAACTATAATTTCTCTTTGCAGGCCACTTAATACAGGAAAGCCATTGCTTAGTTCTAAAATATAAACACCAGATTATAAACCAGATCCCATTAATTTGGTGGTGACAGATGTTTTCCTTTATTGTGGATTTGTGTTTCAAAATTCTCAGTTTGCAACCACGTTATTAATCTAACATTAGCATTCTGAAGATGATATCAAAAACTTAATTGAATGTAAATCTAATTGAGGCAAATTCAACTCCTGAGTCTGCAGGCAGCCCTAAGCAATACCTCTAGTCCTGTTCATCCCAGAGGCCTGAAGGTGAAGGCTGTACTTTCAGTATAAGTACCTTAGCTAAAATACCTAGTTTATAAACTGGTAGCACGAAAGTGTAGTGCTTTTCTTAGGTTCAAAACCACTGCTACTCTCTAAACAGTTTCTAAAACCTTGGCATTTTCTTCTGCATCTCCATCTTTACCTCTTGAAAGTGTCTATAAATGTGAAATGTACTGAAAAAATGTTTACCTTAAAACCAGGTCTCCTACCCATTTCAATTAAGCACAGGTTACTATGTTTTTATTATTTAAAATATCAATTGTTTAACAAAACTTCACCAGTGTGTTTGCTATAAACTGACCAAAATATTTGGCTATACTCTGAGGAGGATCAGATAGAGCCCCGACTGTAAGTTGTTTTGAAATAAACCTGCTGGGTTTGGTTTGCAGAGCTGGTTTGCTTCCTCACAGACTGCTGTTTGTGCTTAATTAATGTATTTGAAATTTCTGAGAGTGTCATTGCTGCAAGGGCAATTTCTGGTACTGTGCTTACACTATTCCTTTTCAGACAGTGCATGGCATGAACATGATCCAGCTCACTGGAGAATAACCCTTGAGCTTCTCCACCCACACATGCTACTCCTGCAGTTGTCCAAGGGAAACTGTGGGACTGGATGCCCTTACAGCAAAAATCTGAATATATTGGGAATGTATAGTGATATCATGGGCCTGTGAGAAAACCTGTCTGTCCTTTCTGAGCATCTAGTGAGAACTCTGTAAAGATCTGGGAGGGCTGTACTGGTAGTGCAAAGCCTCACTGCTGAGCCCAGAGTGGTCAGTTTTGCATACCCAAAATTTGACTTATGTTAGCTCAACTAACTGACATTTAAACACAGCTATATAAATACTGGAGTTTTTAAACATGGATGGGATTTTTATAGGAATAACACTGTAATTATAACATAACTATGCAAACGAGGCTAAAGAAGTTAAACACATCTTTTTTTGGTCAGGAGGACTGTGCTCATAGGAAAGCCCTGTCCCTCATTTGTTGCTAAAGCTTCAGTGAAGCAGGATGAATACAGCGAATAACATGACCGTTCAGTTAGGCCACGGGAAGGGGGAATGAGGGAAGGTATAAGAGGACTACCAGAGGGATGCAGGTAGACATGTTCATGGAGGGACTAGACAGGAATGGTCCGGCCAAGAGGGATAACTTGTCAAGGAAGCTAATTCCATAGTAACATCTTTTCCACCCTATACAAGTGTGAAATATTCGCCAGCCATCCTTGGTATTTCAAGTGTCATTTACAGAGCTGAAGTGAGGTGACAGAGTAGCTAGCTCCCATTCCAAGTTCTCCTTGAATCTTATTTAAGCTATGTTTTCCACAGAAAATGTGTTCTTTACAATATCAAATGCCATTTTAAAGAAAACAATTTAAAAATTAATAGTTTGTTTCAAATATTCTCCTCGTGGCTCTTTTATTTCTTCTTTTTTTTTTTCCCCCAACTTTGTCCAGAGTTATTGGAGTCATACTTTTCCTCTGACACAGTAGTTTAATGGCTTGTACCCCTGTGCTTGGAAGACCTTTATAAGAGTTTTAGCACTGTAGCTTCAGTCACGCACAGATTAAACTAATGGGAATGATAGAGCTTATCCTGTTCAGCCATAAAGCTTTAAATCTGACTTCAGAGAGCATGTGCTGCTCATGGTATAATGTAGAATTGGGACAGTTGGTGATGCCTGGAAAAGTATCATCAGGTTATTCCCATGGGCACAGATTTTATTTTCTCCCTGTGGAGAAATGTGTGTTGAAATGTGTGTCCACATAACAGAAATGCACTTTCCCCTGCACCCGACCCAGCTGTCATTAAGCATGTGCATGGTGCTAGGCTCAGATGGGACAGCGTTTTCATGTGGAGCAGTCTGATGTTTGGCATAAAGATTCATTAAGGCTCATGAAGACTTGTAAAGTTTTCAAGGGACTATTTCATTTTTAGGAGGTGCTGGTTGTTAAAAAAGCACATCAGACAGGGATGCTGAGGTCCTTGGTTAAGGTTTGCTGTATTTAGTCTAAATAAAGCAAGAAAATAGTTCAGATAGTGGCAAAGTATTATGCCTTTTTTTTTTTTTTTAATTAGAGATAGTAAAAATGAAGATGTTTGAAGGGGCAGATAATGATCTGGACTGTTTTTCATTATTAAAGCAATTGTAAGAAATAGAACCAGTATTCATTAATTTAGTTCAACATAATTAGTCAATGTTGGGATAAAACTTATGTTCCTATGACTTGTGGAGCTGCACATTGCACTTCATTAAGATGGCATCCTAGTGAGCGCGCTTCCTCTTTTGCTCCCACGGGTGAGATTTAGAGGCATGATGGAGCACTGTTTTGACTTCTCACAGGATGAGCTGGATGAACTTCGGGCTGAAATGGAAGAAATGCGTGACAGCTATTTAGAGGAAGATGTTTACCAGCTGCAGGAGCTCCGGCGAGAGCTGGACCGGGCAAACAAGAATTGCCGCATTCTGCAATATCGTCTCAGGAAAGCGGAACAGAAAAGCTTGAAAGTTGCACAAACAGGCCATGTGGATGGAGAGCTCATTAGGAGCCTGGAACAAGATTTAAAGGTGGGTGAGAGATTCATATTCACAGCAGAAGACAGCAGACTGGGATTTGGCTCCCTGCAATGGAAGGGAGGGTGACACATGGAAACAGGCAGTAGTTCTCCAAATGTCAGGGCCAATTTCCTTCTTCTGCAGTGGAGAACAAATATGCAGCTTATCATCATAAAAAGATGTGTTAGTGAGTAGAAAAACATGTGCTTAGGCTCAAAATGAAAGCAGCGCAGTCAAGTTACATTTGTGCATTTGAAAAATGTAAAGAGTTTTGTTTTACTGAAAACCTTAGCTTTGCAAAACTGTATAAATAAAACCCGATATGTTTGTCCCAAGTCATGGAGTTTCCTTTCTTTTCTCTTCTTGCTTATGCCAAATAACTTTAAAAAAAAAACCCAAACTAGTCAAAGTTGCATTTCTTAGTGCCTAATGAGTTAATCATAACAGGAATAGACATATTTTAGCAAGGCAGACAGAAAATCAAAATGCAGTTTCCATTAAAAAAAATTCCTGTAACATTTATTCATACTGAAACAGATTTTATATTTTTCAGAAATGTTTCCACCAAGGCTAAGCTTTGTATAGGCATGATGCTTATCTAGCTTTACTCTTCTTTCTTAATATAGCTATCTTATAGCTGTTTTGAAAATATCTTCTGGAGAGATGGAATACTTACCACTAGAATTATTAAGTATTTTGTACTTAAAAATGCAAAACATAAAAGGTTCTGAAACTGGTTCCCAGCAGTAGAAAGAAGGGTGACATAGCAAGTCATCAAACTTCTCAAAATGTCAGATCTAATTTTCTCTTTTATAATAGAAAAAAAATAATAACTGTATCATAGTAGAACTGATAGATAACTTGGTAAAAACCTTGTACATAGATTTGAGTGAAAGAGATCTTGAGTTTTTTTAGTTTGCTTAGTTTGTGCTGACTTGTAATTCAGTAATTCATCATTTTGCATGATGAATCACCCGTCCAAATGTCTTTCGAGTAAATATTTTTTCTTGTTAGGCTGGACTCAGAAAGCCTAAGCTAGCATATATTTCTGTGCTTGCTTATCACTCTTGCCTACTTGTGATTGCTGCTAGAGCAGCAGATTTGGGTGGATGAGGCTGCTGCATGGATGTGGCTTTGATTGGTGGCCTGTCAATTTTACACAATTCCTCATATTTTGTTTTATCAATGTGATATGCCTGGACTTTGATGTATGGGTTTGGAGTCTGCTTGTTTCCCTCCCTTGTTCCTGATATTGCCTTAGCATAATGTGGAGAGGGAGCTGGAGATGGGTAATCAAATGTATTTTCATCTTGAATTTCTTTATTAGAAATGAATATTCATTTTGGTACTTGGAAGGCTTAGAGTCTGTCATCAACAGTCTTATAATGGAACTAAAAATCTCTCGGCTGTCTAGGGTTGTAATATGCTTCCCACTGTAGGAGATGTACTGTAACTGTTGCTCCTCAGAGATCCTCTTCATGCATTTGTGCTCTTCTGACCAGGTAGCCAAAGATGTTTCTGTCAGACTGCACCATGAGCTGGAGAGCGTGGAGGAGAAACGTGTGAAAGCAGAAGATGAAAATGAAATCCTTCGGCAGCAAATTATTGAGGTGGAAGTATCCAAGCAGACACTGCAAAATGAGCTGGACAAGTTAAAAGAGGTAAGCAACAGTCAAGAAAGCCATGCAGAGCTGTGTTCCTGCGTTTGATGAGGAATTTGGCATCTTAAACTATCTTTTACATGAAGTGTCTACTGATAGTGCTTGTACAATTGCCCAAAAGGTCTCCTCTCCTTTGTTGTATGTCCCAAACCTGTTGGGATACAACAGAGAGGTTGAGGAGTGATGCTGGGGTGTTTGTTCAGGGCTTCTCACAGGGCTTCTGTCCCACCTTCAAGTGGGTCCTCAAAGCCTCTCTTCCTTCTGGAGCAAAACTATCTTTGATTTGGCTCCAGATAGCTGTGACTCTCCTTTAAGAAGACTGGGACTTTCACCTATTTGAGAGTCAAATGAGGTATGTGTGACTGGTCTCTGAGAGGGTACTTCAGATAGGCAAGCCGCCGCTCTGGCTGGTGCTGGCGCTCTTCACTGGTGATGGTGAGAGCAGCCAGTAAGAG
>NW_009970725.1:13123914-13158734 GCF_000747805.2 Chaetura pelagica
CAGGAATGCAGTTGGTAATTGTATAAATAACATTGCACTTCAGGTGCAGAAACACTGTCTGTTGAGAAAAGGGGTAATTTCAGTTGGAGCTGATGTAGTCATACTGGGTGAAGTGATGATCCTTGGAAGCAAGTGAGCTGAGGAGCAGGGGACAGTAAAGGGAAAGCCAAATACTAAGAGTGGCTGGAGCCCACATCCTGCTCTGTAGCAGTATTTCTGTTCTCTTAACAGCACAGCAGATTGGCTGCTCACAGCCTCTGCTCTGTTTTAAACCAGATTGAGATAGAGCGTTTAAACATAATGAGGTAAGGCATTTATCCTCTGAGCCGTGGTCAGATTTAGAGAGCTGGTGCAATTATGTGTTATTTTAATCTTTCAACAATACTTGCAAGTCAACTGGCACAAAGCCTGACTCAGTTTTATAAGGACAACCTCTACTGAAATTCTCTGCTGTTTGGGTAATGAGTCCAGTGCAAGAGTTTTGGAGTGTTTTGGAGCATTTTGGAGCTAACAGGACAGATCATCAGCCAGTATCAATACCAGTGTTGCTTAGAATACTTAGGAGCCTGATACAAAAGATAAAGTCTACGTGATCTTTTAGCTATTCTTCTTTCTCAATGTTATTTGTGAATGCTGTGCTTAATGGATGTGATACCACATTACAGGGTCTACAGTCTATATTCCATACAAAAATAGTCTCATCCATAATGCCAAATGTGTTGATTTTTGTTAATTAACACACAGGTCCACTTAAAACTGCTTGATGGTCTTTGGGGTTAAGCAGTTTGAGAACCTGAATTGTGAGTGAGCTGTGGGACAGAAACTGGTCCAGCAGTGCTGGAGTCTCAAGATAGCTCTAACCAAGATGATTAGGTTGCTGCAGTATAGCAGGGCAGGGAAGCCCAAAAACTCAACTGTGTCTCTGCTGCCTTGCAAGTCTAAGAGAATATATCCTGACTTTGGAAATAGACTTTGCCCCGTAAGAGGCAAAGGATGGAGGGGAGCTAGGGAAAGGGGTGAGATGGCAGGTAGAATCATAGAACCATAGAATCATCGTGGTTGGAAAGGACCTTGGAGATCATCAAGTCCAACCATAACCTAAATCCAACTACCATAACCTAACCTACCCATTCAGTGCTTAAATCATGTCACTAAGCCCTATATCTATATTGTTTATAGAATCATAGAATCATCGTGGTTGGAAAGGACCTTGAAAATAAGTCCAACCATAACCTAAATCCACCTACCGTAATTTAATCTACCTAGGGATGTGTTCATGCTGATCTGAAGGCACAGCAGGGCATGAGAGGTGGCATAAGATGTAGTAGTAGTAGTAGAGATGGTTGGATTTTGATGCTGTTAAGTGGTAGTTTCTCTGGGAGTCAGAATTTCACAAGGTCACAGTAGATGAGAAGAGGGAGGTTTGGGTCGTTGACAGGTCACACAAGGATAGATGAGCCAAAAGTTGGAGAAACCCTGTGATATGTGTGCCAGATAAGTATGTGTTTGCAATGCTGTTGACATGGCTGAAAAAAAAACCCCACAAACGACAAAAAAACCCTTGCCTCAAGATGTGTTCAAATAACTACCAGAAGAAATGCCTCTTTAGGAACACTTCATGGCTATAAAGCTCTAAAGGAATGTATTGTAGACATGCTAGTGGAAAAACTAGTGCTTTATATATCAGAAGAAAAGTGACCCAAAGGCCATATAGCTTTTCCCCATCCACCCTGACTGCATCTTGCCTATCTAAAAGCTGACACTTGGAAGGAACGTGTTTCCTATCCAGTCCTGGAGCTTTGCCTGAGACCCAGTTAGACAGCATTGGTGCTCTGATGTAGCTCACTGTCACCATATGCTCGTTTGCTGTAATATCCTTGGCTATTCTCAGCCCTTTTCCTCTAGCATCCTCTGATCAACAAAAAGGTTTTCTCACATCCGAGTTCATGTTTATTGCTTAATTCAGTGCTAACTTCCACTTTGTCCTGCTGTATAATTCCCTCAGGTCCAGTTTCTTGCTGCAGTGGATGGCATATATGTTGATTACCTTTCATGTATTTTGCATGCTGAAATATCTTTAAGGAATTGTACACGTGTCTGAAAACCTCTCTTCTTTAAAACCACCTTTGTTTTTTATCATAATCTTTTGAAGAGTTCTTAACATTTATGTTGTTTAATGCTGTTACATATTCTTTCACCCCAGTATCTGTTTTGATATCCTGTGATACTTTCAACGGGATGGTTTTCTTGTGTGAAATGTATCCAGGTTTGCTCTGTCTAAAAAAAGAAAAAAATTACGTGTTTCAAAAAAGACTTGCAGTTTTAACTGGGAAATTAATTTTTGCCTCCTCTTGACCATGTAATTTCAAGTTGTTGTATTAAGTAGATCTAAGATAGGCTTTTGTCTTTTGTCACTAAATAACATTTCTCAGTGTGTCTCAGCTTTGCAAACAACAGAAGCAAAGTTACAACAAAGAGGGAAGGTGACAAGTCACATGCCATGTCCTTCACAGTGCTCTTATCTCCTCATCTACTGCTGTGTTGTAGCTAATGCACTTCCCTCCTCAGTCCCAGGTGCTTCTGCATTCCCATTTCATTACATGCCTTCAGAAGCTTTTGCATAATCTGTCAAAACTACATCTAGACTCTTGTTTTGTTCTGACATCTTTCAGGGACTCCCCATCATCAAAATACTGTTTTTCACTGTTTGATTCAAAAAGGAGTTCTCAGATCATCAGTGAGTCACAGGTTTTTAGGATAATGCCATCTCTTCCTCTTTTTTTTTTTTTTTTTTTTTTTTTTTCTGTCTTTCCATAAGCTTGCTGCATCCCTCCAGCCTTTTGCAGCCTTTCCTATAGGTGTCTTTTGATCTGAGATATGGATTGGTAAGAATTTTTAGCCAATACTTGGAATTGTATTGTTTTATGACATCTTCCAGTTAGACACCATTCTGCTGAATGTCTCCATCACCACCCTGGCATGCATTTTGCTTAATCATGCCACTCCATTTTTTTTCAGTCCTCTTAACCAAAAGATATTATGCTACTTTCCTTTTCCATAATCCTTCCTTTTTTTTTTTCCAGATTTTGTTTATTGCTGTGTAGGTCCATCACTCTGCTACTCTTGCCTGAAATGCTTCCATGGATTCTTTTGAATCTATATTTTTCACTGGGTAATAATGTTTTTTCTCTGAATATTTTTAACTGTACTGAATGTCCCACATTTTTCAGCTTCAGTCTTCTGTAACTGCTGCAGCACTGTGGTTCATTGGATTTTTTTCCACAATTACATTCACCTACATTTTCAGTTTCCCTTTTTCAACTTTTTTGTGTGTGTGTGTTACTGTGAGCTTCTCAACTGTTTTTGAGCCTCTCTCTGATGCCTTTTTTATGTCATTCTCCATCAGAGCTTCAGAGTTTTCCTACTGCTGTGAACACCACTTTGTAGCATGTCCTTGCAAAATAGGGATGTCTCTAAGAACTGTCCCTTCTAGGAATTTGCTGGGATTTCCTGTGACTTACTAAAGCTGCTTTTTCCTTATAACTTTAGAAGCAAATGCAGTGTACCCTCATGGATTTGACAAGTACACAAATCACTGCCAAGGTTTGCTGGCTTTTTTTCTCTTGTTGTCTAGATTATTGACATTGCTGCTTGAGTCAATAGGCTGCCAGGAAAAAAATTACTCCATCACTAATAGATTTCCTCAGCAACATCCCTGCAACTGTCATTTTCCACTTCCTAGTACACTAATGCAGCTCATGGGAAATACTGATGTAGATGAAGAATTTAACTTGGTCAATCAGCAAGCAGTCAGAAAAGTCTTTCCAAAGTTTCCTTTACACCAATGCAAACTTCTCTCCTGACCATCTACAAACCAGATCTTTTCTCAAAGACTTGAAAAAAGCAAGTGGATTTTCTTTGAGATCTGAACACCTTCGTCTCAATATCTAACCCACCCCAAACATCATTTCCTTGGAGCCACCGGGACATTTTTTAGGGAATGCCTTATATTTTCTCAGCAAAAGATATTTCACAGTGAGATGATCTATCTTTATTACAAGTTTAGACAACTCTGAAACCATGCTTGGCAAGTCTTGAGTGCCTTTATGTACAGTGATCATTAATTTTCCTGCAAGTAATACCTCTCAGAATAGTCCTCTCTCTAAAAACCTACGGAAGAATAAACCATTTTTGCTACTTACTGTAGAAATATGCTGAGATGGCACAGGACCTGCTCCTGTCCCCTGTGAGGGGAGTGAGTTGCTCACTTGTTCACAGCTGCTAAACGTGTATTTTCTCATGTCCTTTGTCTGTGCCAGGCGTTGTGAGCCAGGGAGGAGAAAGAGGCAGCGGTGACACTGCTGGGGAAGGGCAGCCCTGCTGGACTGGACAAAGAGAGGGCAGGATTAGGCACAGGGGTAGCAGCTGCCGGAAGATTTGACAGGAGTGCTGTGAAATGGCTTAGCAAGAAATGAATGAGAATTGTGTAGCTGGGAAGAAAAGGGCATTTATTGCTTGTGAAACCGCCATGCTGAGCAGGTGATGGTCTCCCTTGTTATGAGTGCTACTGAAAGCAGAAGGACTGGAGGTGCAGCAACCTGAGGTGTTGCTGTCTCTCCCAGCAACTTCTGGTGTAGCAGTGACCTTCCCCATGACACTGAGGTTTTCTTGTCCAGCTCCTAACTTCAGTTGAAATAATTAACGCTTTGAGCTTTCCAGGGTTGTTAGAGGCACAAGTGCTGTTCTCCAGGCATGTTCACATGGGGAAATCACTTCTAGTTGATGGAGGACCATGGCTGCAGCTTGTGTTCCCTGGTGTTTTCACAGGGGAAAAAAAAAAAAAAAAAAGGGCAGAGGGAAAACGGGAAGGAAATAAATACTGTTTCCATTCATTTCTGCATGCGAGAAGTGCAAGTCCACTGGCCATTAGTAATGTCTTCAACACATCTCTTTAGGACACAGACTGAGATGAAAACCAGTACATACTGTAAATAGGCTTTCCCAGGTTACCTGTGGGCTTTTTAGGGCAGTGGCTTCTCTCAAGGCTCTTCATCCAAGGCTTGCTTGCTAAAGGGGATGCTGTCATGACTGAGCTTACCCTCTCCTCCCCTGTAGTATCTGATTTTTGAGATACAGTTCAAGAACTTCTGCTCTTAACAGTCAAAGTAATTTTTCTGTTGAAATAACTGTTCCTTTTAACAGAGTGAAAAGCTGCATTCTGATGCTTATAAAAATGATAGAAATATACAAGATGAGATGAAGTATCTTTCAGCCTAATTATTTAGAGACAAATTTTGCTTCAAAGTGCATGTACATTACTCTGTTTAACATCACTAGAAGTAGAGAGCGTTTTGCTGATGAGGAATTTAGCTATATAAACATAATATAGCAAAATGAAATCTGGAGGCTACTTCTTAGAGCTGAGCATGACAGTCTGATTTTCATTGCCTTTAACCTTTTAAGTAGGTCATAATACATGCAGCATGGGTGTAAAGTGGGATTATTCCAATCTGAAATCACTTCTCCCTCTCTTCCCTCTGCTATAAATACCTAGATACAGTGTGAAGTAATACACAAATGGTGAAGAAACTACTCTTGGTGAAAACACACTTGTTTGTAGAAAATATTGATCATATTTTCATTAGCTAGGGCTTCATACCTTATTAAGGTGGCACATAATGTTTTTCAGTAATTTCTCAAATGAAATTTACTCACAGGAGTGAAGTAGATCTATGTTGTGAAAAACCTTGAATTTTTGTAATATATAATTTTTCTTATTTATCAATGAGTTTAAACTATGGAAATCTGCTGAGAAACAGGGGAAGGAGAAGACCTGTAAGCTATAGGTTCCAATATCATTAAAAGGGCTAAGCAAGATTATCATGTTGAGTCAGTGACCCTGTTTAGAGTTTACTGCTTGTAACAATTATAAGTAATAAAGTCTTGTGCAGTAATCCTAACTAAAACCATTAACTGCATGAAAGTTTTACCGCAGCACCATATTGTCTCCAGGTTTGGTTTTTTTTTCACTTTGATAAATAATGAATTGGTAACTAAACCACAGTGAATGATTGATACTCATTATGGCTTTTCAGTAGCTGTACAGATAGTGAAATGTTCTGCTCGGCATTGGTGCCAACAGACAGGATAGAGGGAGGCATGAGAATGGATCTTGCTTGACTCAAAATGTAGAGCAGTTAGGAAGCAACCTCAGTAACATAATAATTTTTTTCCCAGTTAATTATATTATACATAATCTAATGCACTGTCTGTATTTCTTTTTAGAAATTTAAAACATAGATTTCAAAAAAACCCAAACCCTGAAATTTTCAAAATGTTTTTTGTCAGTCTCTTATGCTTATATATGACACCCCCCCAACAGTATTTGCATATGATTTTAGACTTTAAGATTTACCAAATAAATTATTTACCAAATAAATTGCCACCAAGCTCCAGCTAGTCTTTATTTTTTAGGTATCTGCTATTTGTCCACACTTGCCAGCAATCATCTGATACTGCTTCCAAATCCTCTTGTAATGTTGAGGTGAAGGGTTTTTAGATAAAGTAGTAGTAACTCTGCTGATCAGATCCAGAGTTTTATAGCATGCAAAAACCCCTGCTACTCTGTTACGCAGCCTGAGCAGAGCCTCTCGTCCCAGACATGGGCTTCCTCTAACTCCCTCTCCCTTTATAGCCTTGCTCCCAAATACTTTGGTGGACTTCAAGTGGCCTTTGATTTTGGAGAAATTACATTTAAGTTATGGTATTTATAGCAGGAACAACAACCTACCATACCTGCATGATTGTCCAGGCACCAGTTAGTTATGAGGAAACCTTCTTTGAATAGTAACTAAAATCCCTCTGTGCCCCATTTGTTGTGTAATTTTCTTACTATATAGCAGAAGTCTTTCAGTAACTAAAAGATTGCTACTCTTTCAATAACAGAGACTGGCATGGAGATAACCTCTGTGAAGCTCAAATTGTGTATCTGTCTCCCCATCCTCCACGCCGTTACCAAAAATAATCCTGCTGTCTGTCACATGGGCTTCAGCAGTGACAGTGCAAACAAACTGTAGCCCCTCTGACATCTATACAGAACTTTCATGGGGAAGATATGGGCTTATTTTTTGTTCCTTAATCTGTCACACAGCAAGCCCTTGTAAAAAACTGGTGCCAAATCATTCAAGTGTTGTTTTGGGGGGGAAATTAGGGCATGCTTTCTGTATTCTAAATCACATTTTAATTGGGGCATAAGTCTTCAATGAAGACAGTGCCTTTTGCTTTCTTTGCCAAGCTGTGGGCAAGACTTAAGTGCCAGTGCAAGCAAGTTCTCACAGCGTGCTGCTGTTCCTTGTGAAGAAGCTGGGGTGTAAAGCTGGAATATTCACAGCCAAGCATACACTGAAGTTAATTAGGAATTTCCCCTGTTTTTCTACTCTCCAGTGAAATTCAGATCAGCCACCATCTGGCAACTTTTCCCATGGGAAGCGTCATGAGGTGTTTGGGGTGGAGGTGGGCATCACAGTTTCAAAGATGGCTCATGCCCTTCCCTCCCCACTTTCCTCCCAGGGCTTGGAAGAATCAAGGAATCACAGGACTAGAGGCATTGGAAGGGACCTCAAAATATCATCTAGTCCAATCCCCTGCTAGAACAGGATCCAGCACGGAAGGAGCCAACACAGATCCTTAGAGAATCTGGCCTTGGGCAAAAAAGGGAGCTCCAGCTGAAGGAGAAAGGGTATATAAACCTGTAAAAAAGCACCCTTATTTTGGTGCTCAGAGCAAGCTGGCATCACCAGCAAACTCTGTACTGCCACCCCTGCAAGGTGCAGCTTTTCTGCTGAACTTTGGCCGCCTCACAGGAAGTGGCGCCAACTGTTTTCATCTCACATCACCGGTAATTTCATCCCAGCATCTGGAGCTCTGGGTAGTGGGATGGAAAAGAGGAAGAGACAGTCTGTCAGGGTGAGAAGAGAAGCTTTGTGAGATGCATAGTTTCTTCCTACATTTCCCAGATTGCCTGGTTGTTTTTTTCTTTGGTGGTAGTGATGCTGTGTGTAGGAATATGTGTCACAAGGGAGTGTTGGCAGCTACGGGGATGGCACTGCCCAGAAATGCTTAGGCAGGTGAAAAAAACTCAGAGCTATTGATTTTTGTCCTTCTTTGGAAGGGTTAATTGATTATTTCTCTTCTCGAATTAATTATTTACACTTGCTTCTCTAGCTCTAATTTTAAAAGGAGAACGTAACTTATTGCACAGATAACTTATGAATTATTAACATTGCACTACTCAAGCTGTCAGAGGCTGAATGAAGGGGAAAGATCTGACTGTCTTGGTAAGTCTTGTATTGCCACATGCTGTGGCACTGGGCTTTCCCCTTGCCCTACACCTGGCACTGCACTGGTAAGCCTGGCTCTGCTGCCCAAAGCCTTGCTGGCTGTTAGGCAGCCCAGCCTGGCAGTGGCTCGTGTATTCTGGATCCATCAATAAGTTCTCCAGTCCCTGGAGTTGGTCAGTGCAAGCAGGTCAGGAAAAGGGTTTAAGTGGCAAAGAGGTGGAACTGAGCACCTGGGAGTCTTCAAGCAACCTCTAATCAGCACCTTTTGCTGCTTTCTGTAAATTTCCTTTGTGCCACAGACGAGGATACTTTCACCCATCTTGCACTTTTTCGCAGACTCCATTCATGCCAAGGCACTGGCATGTGCAGTACTTTAGCTCCTTTCTCATCCCCACAGGACTGATCCCCACAGTCCACAGATTCCCAGGGGTTTTGCCAGCACTTATATCACCAGGGAGCTCCCTGCATGTTTTTTTCACCCCATTCAGCCTGCTGAGAAATGCCTGGGAAGGAGGTATTTTCTGTTCTGTGGGAGGAGGCATGGCAAAGCCTTTGCTTGATTTGGTTTTGGGTTTGTGCCTTGATGTATGTGAAGTTTCTTTTAGTAACTGTAATGGTGGCTCATTCAATCTAGAAAAATGATGCTATCTTCCCCAAATAGGTACATTCCCTCTCATCTCTGTGTTTCTTTTTACTGTGTATTTTGTTGCAAGAGACAAGCTTGAGCCTAAATGAGTGTAAGGATCCCAAGATATTCTTACCTGCAAATGAACATTTTAGGTCTTGCTCCAGTGATGGTAGCTGGACCTGAGGAGGGTAAATCGTGTTGATATTTAGGGACATCAAATTAACATCTACGTGGGCAGAAGGAGCACAGGGATCCATCTGAGACTGCTAGATGTACGTATTGGTCTATTTAAGGCTTCTTTCTCAGGGATCACTCCAAAATAGTTACAGTTCAATTTCTTCAGAGTGCTCTTGCTGCAGTCAGCTGTGCCGAGAGAAACTGGGTCTTGTGCAGAGATTGGTGAAGGCAGCTCTCCTCACCATCGCTGTGTGCAGAGTGCAGGATAAATTCCCATCCCAGAGTATAGTGATGTCAAAATGGCAGATTATGGAGTGATGAAGGAGGGAATAAAGCAATTAAGTGACATGATAAACAGTTCTAAGGCAGATTTTAATTTGAAAACCTTTTAAGTTGCTTTTCTCTTTAATGCTTTTAATCATATATAGTATATTTTTGTACCAAAAATTGAAGATTGTCCATCTCCAATTTCAGTTTTCAAGACTCTGGTCCTTCATAGAATCATAGAATAGTTTGGGTTTGAATAGACCTTTAAAGGTCATCTAGTCCAACCTCCCTGCAGTGAGCAGGGACATCTTCAAGTGTATTGGGTTGCTCAGAGCCCCTTCCAACCTGACCTTGAATGTTTCCAGGCATGGGGCATGTACCACCTCCCTGGACAATCTGTTCCAGTGTTTCAGCACCGTCATAGAAAAAAAAAATAATTAAAAATCTTTCTTATATCTAATCTAAATCTACCCTCTTTTAGTTTAAAAACATTGACCCTTGTTCTATTGCATCAGGCTCTGCTAAAAGGTTTGCTCCCATTTCTCTTACAGGCCCACTTTAATTACCGAAAGGCCTCAGTAACATCTCCCCAGAGCCTTCTCTTCTCCAGGCTGAGCAACCCCAACTCTCTCAGCCCATCAGAAGTGCTCCAGACCTCTCATTTTTGTGGCCCTCTTCTGGACTCACTCCAACAGCTCCATGTCCTCCTTGCATTGGACGGATCCAGAACGGGGCACACTACTCCAGGTGGGGTCTCATGAAAGCCAAGTAGAGGGGTAGAATCACCTCTCTTGACCTGCTGGCCACACTTCTTTTGATGCAGCACAGCATACGGTTGGCTTTCTGGGCTGTGAGCACATGTTGCCAGCTCATGTCTAGCTTTTCATACACTATTACCCCCTTCTTCACCTTAAGCTTTTCATCTTGTATATTGCAGATAAGGCTGTTAAGTCAAACCCATAGTTCTCCAGTATATACAAACCAGCCCTTGAGTTTAGAGGCAGCCGTGATGGGCAGGACTTCAGGCACACCTCAGGACAGCAGTCTCTACTGCTGGGAGCTGAGTTACACCATTTGAAAAGTTACTTTAGAGTTCCTGCCAGAAGTTTTTGCTCCCCTATGTAAAGGACTTCAGGCAAGCACAAAAAAAATCTTTAAACAGAAATTTTTGTCTGTCCTATTTCTGGTTCCACCTGCTCTCAATTTCCCTGGAAAGACTGCAAGAATGTTCCCTTGTTGGGGTAATTAGTCACTTCCATTCTGGCCCTGACTGTATTAAGTGCAAAGAACAAACAAAATTAAAACCAACATGTCAGTGAATATTGAAGTCAGGATGGGTTTATCCTACAGTGTTGATTTCACTCCTGGGTAAAGTTTTACATCAGGTTTTTTTTGTTCAGTTTTGTTTGAGTGGATAGTCCATCAGTTCACACAGCCATAGAAGAGGCAGTAATTTAGGTAGCACAGATTCAGAGATAGCCCTTGCTTCTCTTGGCCACAGCTGCTGTAAGAGTAGCCATATGTAATGGTTTATGTATTCTTTGGGGGGAAAAAATCAGAACATAGAAGGAGCTTCTGCAGTTCTGCACAGGAAGATTAGGTGTTGGCACTCCTGCAGCTGCCCATCATTGTACATGGCTTTGTGCTATCAGGTTGTTGGAAGAAACAGGTACATTGCACAAACTGCTGTCCTTCCAAGTCAGCATGAATAAGCGCTGTGGGCAACTTCAGCTTTTTGTTTCTTTGCTACAACATGATCAGGAGAAAATTTGGCAGTCATTTTCTTAGTCATAGGGAAGGAAGAGGAGCCTTGTGGGGATGGGCATTGCTGGCATGGATGTGTCACACATGCTTCATGTTTTCATGGATGCTTCCCCTAGAAGCAAAGGCAAAAGAAAGGCTGTGGATGTGATACCTTGTTAGGTATCCACAAGTGGTACTTCACAAGCATCCACAGCGTAATGCTCCAAAAGAAGTACAATACTTATGGTTAATGCTTCCTGTTAATCTGCCATTAGCAGAAAGATCTCCATAACAGTAAAACATGATTTTTCATCATGAACACAAGCCAAGAGAGACATTATCTTCGGTTTCCTAAAGCAACCAGCATGTAATTCTCAGTGTATGAAGACTGACAGTACTTTCCAGGATTCACTGAGATGGGTTACTAATAAAGGCATTTTCACAACTGAACCTGACAGTCTGTTAACTGCTTTTAGATGTGGGTGTTGATTGTATCCTGGCACCTTTATTCCAGGTCATCAGCCAACATAATTGAAGCTGACAGGATCACTAATTAGAATGCAAAGGTTGTCATTCTTATCATATTACAGTCTGGTCTTTAAAATTGAAGCCGTCTTTTCATTCATCCCTTTCCTGGTCTGCAGCTGATTTGGTTCCTCCCTTGGTCATTCTAGCTCTTTTTCTGAGGTCCTGGAGGTGAGTTTTGCTCAGCAGCTCAGAGAGGAGAAGGGGAAGAATATGAAATTACCACTTGGGCAATCAGGAGAGGAAATAGTTCAGATAAATCGCCCACCAAGTGAGACTCATTTTACTCCGGTCTCAGAAGCGGGAACTGCTGGGCAAGGAGGAGGATGTGGCAGTTCCTACTTGGAGACTTGTGGTAGCAGAAAGCCTTGGAATACTTCTGATTCTGCTTTAATTTTCTTTTCAGGGGCTTCTTGTGTTGTGGGTGCTTGTGGCTGATTATCCATAATCAAGACATTTCAAATAAAGCCGTTAACTGTAATATTTCTACTCTCACTCTGAAATTCTTCATAAAGGTTTAAAATCTTAAACCAGATTGGCAGGTTGACATTCACAAGAAGAATTGTTTTTACCGTGTAAAACTGCTAGCATAAAAGAGAACAGGCATCATTAAGGATTTGTTGAGTTTCTATTTTCTCTATTAAAGTGCCAACTATTATTTTCAAATGAAAGATTTACCATAATGAAATCATTAGTGACTGTGCATTGAGGGGTTTTTTTCTTGACAGCACTCATAGCTATTACAGCCAGGCAGTCAAACTCTGCCTCTATAGCATGCACAGCAGTGACAACTTACCTCTTTCTCTTGGAGATGAAGAATTTGACCAGAAGTGAGCAGATGCTATAATGATTATAGCTACCTGAAGTTCTTTTGGTTTTTTCCCTTTTTTTCTTTTTTTTTTCGTTTTCCTTTTTTTAAGCTCATGCTCTACTAGCTCTTTGGCTTTTTACTTTGTTTTTTTTCTTTAGTTGCAGACCTAGTTTTTTTCATGACTGAGTGTGCATTACAAAGGCAGTCTTGGGGAGTGATGTGATGAAGAAACGCAAAGTGAAATATCACATTACTGCTCAAATAGGGTGTAATCACTCTGCGTTAAGCTTTTTAGGACTTTAGCATTCAGTTCATGAGAATTTTGAAATACAGGAGAAACCGATTACAATACTTATTTACAAGAGATTGGAGGTAGGGGAATTGGATCCCTGGAGGTGTCAAAGGTCTGATTGCTGTCTATCTGCAGGTTTTAAAGAGAAACTGGCTAGGCAGCAAGGGCAAGTCACACCTTCCCAGGTAACACTGACAATCTCAGGAGGAAGACTGCCCAATGAAAAGATTTATTTCTGTCTCAAGCCGTTGACTATTCTTACAGACCTAAGGAATCCTTCAGACTAATGCATGTGCATCAAAGCACCCATTATTTTGTTTTGGCATTCAATAGCAAACAAGTGCATGAGGTTTGATGAGGTAATTTGATTACAGCCAAATAAAATAGCAAGGTTTCAGTATCGTGCAATTGTGGGTACTCAAAATAGTTGGCTTTGAAAACCTTGGATTAGCATGTTCTGGTGGAGTGCCTACTCCTGCCCACACAGTGCGGGATCCAGCAACCATGCAGTGCCTTTTCCTGATCTGTGTGTACCATTGTGGCAACAGGTGACTAACTAAAATCCGGACTAGGTGAGGTTAAGCATGCTCCTTTAAAAGGGATTTCTGGTCTTGAAAATTGTATGTAAAGCAGCGTCTGGGGCTCTTTGTTTGATCAAGCAGACCTTCAAAGTGAATCCGTTCAGTGTACTTTTTGATTGCCAGTCCTGAAATCTCAGCATGGGATGAGGTTTTTTCATAACCAACATTAAAAGAACGTTCTGCTGAACAGACTGTATTCCTTGGCACAGATCAGCTCTTCTCTGCTATGATCAGCAGAGGTACTCTCTTCTTACAATGACACATCTGAGGGCACTGGCCAACCCACCAGCTTCTGCCTTCAGCGGCGGATGCTAATTCACTTGCCTGCTGGGAGGAATGGAAAAGAGTACGTCTCCTTGCCTTTCTTTGCCGAGCAACAGGGAGAACTACACACAGAAATGTTCCTCTTGCAGAACAGTCACTTGATCTGCTGTGCAGCCAGTGCCTGGGGCAGTTGCATGGTGCCTACCTACTTACAGATAACCTCAGCTGCAGGTTGCTGCCTCTTCTGTTGCCTGCTTCTGCTCTTTGGTAGGTGGGTTTGCAGCATTTGCTAGATGAGGGACACTGGAGCCAAAAGCTCAAAGTGAAAATTCACTTGTGACAGTGAAAATGTATCTTAATTCTCAGATTTAATAGTTATCTGGGGTTGTGTGCATCCTCTATTTTGTCTCACAACTATCTGCAGAGTGTTAATGAAAGGGAGTTACGAGGATGAAGAAGGGTATAATGCCTAGATTTTTAGAGAGTGGTAGTACAAAGGGTGGGACTTTGGAAACAGAACAGTTCTTTCAGATACAAAACATAAATTGCATCAGCATAAGAATGCTCAGCAGAAGCAAGTGAGTAGCACAAAAGGAATGTAATTTCAATTATGCCATAAATTGACTTTTGACTGGCACAGACAGCTATCAGAGGGCAGACAGTCTTTCCTTCCTAACCTTAATGAAATACAAGCACTCTGGTTTTAAATTGCAGTTGGCATTTCTTCTTTGGTGCAGCAGAGGTTGGAAGACACCTTCCCTCCTTTTTTTTGTTATGAAGTTTATTTGCCTGGATGCATTAACATGTCCGATTATTCATTCCCTGTTTTTTTATGACGTAGATTTCCTGTCATGATCTCATTATGTTTACAGCATTCTTTGCAATGGCATAAACAGAGATTGGTGCCTTGTTTTCACGTTTGGGTGTGGTAGGGAATAGCTACATGCAAACTGCTGCTCAGACACATCCAGGGAGCCTTAGCTAATGTCAGCCTGAGATGCCTTTCAGGCACGAAGCAGATCCTCTGCTAATGTTGTCAAGCTTCAGGACCATCTCCACTGAGTTCCAGGGAGATATAAACAGTAGTGGGAAAAGATAAATTAATAGAGAAGAAAGAACGTACTGAAAACAAATTTTAAAATACTGTTAATTAAGCACTGCTACAGGTGCTACAAAGAAAACAGTCACTGAGAAAAAAAATCAGGAGCGTGCAAGGCTTTTGTGTATGCAAAAATTTCTAGTAATCTTAAACAGATTTTTAGCCAATATAACTACTTAAAGTATGAGTAGCTCTTTCATATTCACAAAAATAAAAAGAAGGGATTTCAGAGTGTTTACTGACATTTAGTAATGTATTTGGGGCTATCAAAATGTTTTCAGAGACCCTCACTGCAATTCACAAAAGCTAGTAAATGACATCATGGCATTCTCTGTGTGATCTACCCCAGGTTTACTGATGGGCAAACGTGAGGCAAAGGATTATTTAAAGCTTATACTTGTTTGACTGTTTATTCCTAGTCTCCTGAGCAGGGATATCCACTGGGCTTTAAGGCCTTACCACTGTGCAATGAATTACTATATTTTAAATGTAACTCCAGCAGTTTGTCCAGGGGTATATTTGAAAGCAGCTTTGTATTTTATTTTGTTTTTCAGATTAGAATTGTAATATATGTGTGTGGCTAAAGAGTTTCTGCCTAGTTTGGGTTTCCTTTTATTGACAGCACTCCAAGTCACAGCTTTTAACAGCAATTTTAAACCCCCATTGTTTCTTCTCCGTGGTTACTGCAGAAAAAGTGTTTCTGCTGCTGCTTTCTTTGCTCCCCCAGTCCATGACAAAGTGACTTGTGTACTGGCACAGTGGGTTGCTGGAGGCAGAAGCTATTGCAGAATAACTTCTTGGGTAGACAGCATAAACCAGTCACCAGTCTGAAACTCACTGCTACATGATTATCACCAAAGGGCAAGGATATATGGAGACTCAAAGGAGACTTGGCATGCATTTCTGTGAAGTGAGCAACCAGACCTGTCATACAAATGCAAATATTACTACAAGTTTTAAGAATTGAGGCAACACTGGACTAAGGATTTAAGTGCACATCAAATTTGGAGACTTACCTGGGGTTCTATTAGCTTGAAGGGATTTCCTGCAAAAGCTTCCTCTTTTGGGCATTGCTGATGTTGATCCCCAGCTTGCTTCCCAAAGAGAATATGCAGGTCTGTCTCAGTCTCATATGCATAACCTTGTTACAAAGATACTCATTGAAGCTGTGAAGTTTCACAGCCTCAGATCCCTAACAGAAGGGATTACTGAATCGGCTCTAGGTTGAAATTCCAGTTTCATGCTCTTCCTTTATCTAAGCTATTAGAAATCCTCATACAAATGTCAAAACTCCATTTCTGTAATACATTTTGGCATCTTTTTTTTTTTCTCAATACAGCTTCCAGACATTGCTGGCTTTTCATAGTTGATGCTTATCTTCTCCTCAGGAACTTTAATTAAAAATAGTACATCCTAATAATGCTGTTGCTAGTGTAATTTTTCTCTGGCAAAATAAATTAAATTTAAGTAGGCTGTATCATCTTGCTGCTTACTGATGGCATTTTTAAATGGAAACTACTAGATGAACATCTAATCAGTAATTCAGGTGAACCAAGGTCTTTTAATATTTTGTCCCAATGATGAACGAAGGAAATATAACATTATGGAATTTCTAGGAAGTCTGAGAGTCCACTTTTTAGCTGCTGCATGGCTTTAGTAAGGCTTTTTAGCAAGGTTTAGACCATCATGGATGTATAAACTTAACCCTGACTGTAGTAAAATAGGATTTAGTGCTGCTCTGTATCTTCAGCAGAGCTGGAGTAAACAGGATCTGTGTGGGTAGGTATCTGAGAGGAACAGCTGCATAACAGATCTACAGTCACTTGTGGAGCCTGTGGGCTGCAGCATCATGGAGGTATTTGGGCTCTGGGTCTTTGCAGGGGAGGAGCTGCTGCTCAGTGCCAGGCTCAGGCCAGCCTCCTTCTTCCCCAAAACATGAAGAGGTGGACATGGTGCAGCAGAGCTCTGCACAGCCTTTTGTGCCAGGATTGGAGAAGCCAAATTTAGGAAGGGGTCAAGCTCCACAGAAGATATGTGTAGTCTTCATATTTATCAGATCTAATGTAGGAAAAACACGAGTAGTAGGATGGCCAGAGCACAGGAGTTGTTCTCACACAGGTGGGAAGTGGAAGGAAGGAATTAGACAGACCACGTGCTGGGTGTACAGGTTGGTGGCAATGCTGGGAAAGTGAGAGGACAAGAACTAAATGCATGCCACCTCAACTTTGCTTGGAAAATTCAACCCATCGAATTTTGGAATTTTATTACATCTTTATTAATTATTCTGTCCGCTGGGGCTGGAGTCGCTTGCCCGGACTCCCTGGGATGGTGTCACATACCAAGTGGGTTGGTGCTGGTGGGGCCAGGGCTGCAGTGTGGTTAAACCCTGGAAACAGGGGGTCACCCTGTGGATCACCCCCCCAGAGCTGGAGCTGAACCTGAACTGTGCATCAGCCCTGGGAAGCAGCCATGTGCCTGTCCCTGCAGAGGCCTCATCCAACATGCCTTTCTCCCAGTGCTGCCCTCCCTGAGGGGTTGTTCCCTTAGGAGAGGGCTGACCAGTGGCAGCACCAGGCTCCCTCCCTCACTGTGCATCTATCACACAGTAAAATGGAGCAGCATTGCTCTTTGCACCCAAAATGGTCCCAAACCCAGGCAGAAGCTGCTTTTCTCTGCACTATGTGGGACCTTGGAAGCAAGGACAGTCTTGAAATGAGCCTTACAGCCCTCTTGATAGGTAGGATTGATTTAGAAGTCCTTGCACATATGGAAAAGTAGGCAGTGGCAAGGAGGGTCTGGGAGGTGAAGGCTACCTGAGAAAGAAGTATGTGTTTCCTATCATACCCCTCCCTTTGAATCAAGTCAGACAGAGGGGGATTAATCACTGACTTGCAAAGAACCTTATTCATCAGGTTAGTGGTGAGACACAATTTTGTTGTTCTTCAGGAATTTGATATGCTTCGTATGTCCACTTCTGACTCATGTTCTTTGTGTTCATCTGGAATTCAAGCGGTAGGTGGAAAAGGTGATATGGGGAAGTTGTTACCAGAAAGTTGGAAAAGGCAGGAGAACTGAAGGTTTGAATTTCCTTGAAGGATATTCCTTTGAGTCAGTATTCAAAGATATGGAATAACAGGGGATTACTTGTATCAACTCCAAAGCTCTTCTGACCCACTGAACAGGTTCTAGCTCTGTGCAGAGAAACTACCCATGGCCTTCTCTAGGTGAATTAGAGACACACAGAAACTCCAGTGAGAACTATCTGGAGCTGTTAACAAACTTTGCTTTCTTGCATGGCCATCCCTTAGACCTTTGCAAACACAAAGAGTATTCATCTGAACATGCAGAGATGTGTATTCCAGCAAATCTTATAGTATGCAGTGGATGCTAAACAAGAAATTCTTGAACAACTGGAGGTGGGAGGTCTTCAGCATTCTCCATCGTAAATGTTAATGTGTGTAGCAGACAGAAGGAGTATTATATAAAAAGTTAATACTTTCAAATTTTTCTGGTGCTGACCTATGTCAAGGAAGCCAGTATTTGCATTATTTCCATGGTATTTGTATCATAAGGGAGGGATGAAAGAAAAAATAAAGAGATTTCAGCTTGGAGCCATTTGTTCTGTGAAAGTATGATTTAAAGTGAAAACCTGTTTAAAAGTAGAAAGGAATGAAATAAAGATCTGGCAAGATTAAACACTTTTTGATTATAAATAAAACTTCCAATTAGAGAAAGGTTTGCCCAAAATTTTCTGAAACACCTATGTCAGAGAAACCACTATAAAATGGTCAGTTCTGCTACCTTGATTGCAAGGGTATTATTATTTTATGTGGCCCCGAAATATCTCAAATATTTCACAGCACAGGCAGGATATAGGTCCTCTGTCATAAAGATTCTATAGTTTAAAAGTGAGGTCCACATTAACTGTTTTAAAAGCTAACAAACACTTTTCTAAACCATTGGCTGTCGTATATCTGAAATTTTAGCAATGATAAACCCTCTAATGCTTTCCTGAGATAGGCAGTGGTGCATAAATATAATGACAAAGAAGATTCATGCTGAGAAGGCAAACTTGTCTGTAGGTACACACTGGAAGAGACTGTAATAAAATCTTACTGAAAGCTGCTACGTAGATGCAGTCTGTGGACAGGTCTCCTACATCTGCGTCAATCAGGGGAATATGTTGCCAACTGAACAGGCGAGCAACGTTTGCAATGTCTCTCTCTTCTAATTTTCTCCTTTAATGTGGCTGCAGTATTGTTGTCCCTAACAGACTCTTAATTTAGTGATGATAATGTACCTCTGTAAAGCAGGAAGTTTCCTGCTGCCCTCCTGCGTAGTAGCAATGAGATCTAAAAAAACCCCCACAAAACAACCCTTGGTTTTGATTTGGTTGGTTTTTTTACATTCTAATAGAGGTTATTCCAGCCATTTTCCACCTCTGCATGTGTGAAAAACGTTAAGATCAGCAGCTGGTGTTTAGGTAACTTCTTGTTCTGTTTCAAAATTCATGGCTAACTCAAGGAGGCCCTTGTCCCAGAAGAACAGAAACACACAAATCCAAGTCAGAAGAAAGTACAGCGTTTGTGAAAGCAGAAGGTGCATTTCACTTTGGCCACCTGAGTAACCCAGCATGGAGGGTCATGGTGCTGCCCTTCCTTATGTGCCATGAGACATTATACTTGGGTGGGAAGAGCCAGTATATGTTCCTGACTCACATAGACTCTCACTTGGCTCCAAAAGTCCCTCAGCTGCTTGAGACAGGGGTTTATGAAGGTATGGTTGTATCTTGGTAAGTCAACTGTTATTTTAAGTCTGCTTCTCTTGATCCTCGATGCTTTGCATTTTTATGTGGTTAAAGTGCTTAAAAATGGTGATCTGAACCTGTAAATGCAGTTCTGCAAATGGCCAGTGAAGTGCACTCCTGCTGTGTTGCTGTTGAGGGGTGTGTGTGCCACTGATTGGTGATGTCTTAGGGCACCTTTTGATAGCAGGGTTGCATCCAAGGAACAATCAGGGGTAAGTCACCATTACTTAGTCACTGTACACAGAGGCAGAGAAAGCTCCTTAAGTTACACCTCTGTATTGAAAGCTTAAATTCAGGCTGGACTGGGTAAAGTCCTTGTGAATCCTCATGTTGACTGACACTTGAACAAGAGCCTGCAGTATGCCCAGGTGGCCAAAAGGGCCAATGGCATCCTGGCCTGCATAAGGAATAGTGTGGTCAGCAGGGCCAGGAAGGTGCTCTAACCTCTGTACTTGGCACTTGTCACCTTGAGTACTTAGTGCAGTTTTGAGCCCCTCAGTACTGAAACAACATTGATCAAAGAAGGGCAATGAAGTTGATGAAGGTTTTGGAGTGGCTGAGGGAGGAAGAATTGTTTAGCCTTGAGAAAAGGAGGCTGAGGGGAGACATTATTGCTCTCTACAGCTACTTTAAAGAAGGTTGTAAAGAGCTGGGGATCAGGCTGTTCAGTGAAGTTACAAGTGATAGGACAAGAGGTAACAACTTCAAGTGGTGCCAGGGGAGGTTTAGATTGGATGTTAGGAAGAGTTTCTTCACTGAAAGGGTTATCAGGCATTGGAACAGGCTGCCCGGGGAGGTGGTAAAGTAACCACCCCTGGAAGTATTTAAGAGTTATATAGATGTAGTAGTTATGGATATGTGATTCTGTGGTTCTGTTCTGACCCTATTGGTGAATTATGTGAAGAGGGATTCAGTTAGTCCTTTGAAGTTGTGTACCTTCTTAACTCCCTGGAACAATTCTTGAGTCACAACCCCTCTATAAGCCAGCATTCATAACCTGAGGTAATCTTAGGAGATTGTGTTGGGGTCCTGTCCAGAATGTCAGAAAATTCAGAATGGAATTTCCAGTTTTGGAAGCAGGCATGTGATTCTCATTCATCGTATGCAATAGTGCCCTCAATCCCTTTTCTTTGAGTGAATTTTAATTCCTGGAAACCTATATGATGCGGTCTTTTGCTCAGTGTGAGCTCAGAAGAGGTGAACTTGACTACAGCCCTTTAATGTCAAAATGAGATGCTCAAGTGAAATTGAACACTTCTAGTAAAGACTATAACATATAAGTATCTATGCTGCCTTATTCAGCCCTAGAAATAAAATATGAAGATGTGAGGCATGTAGAATGTGCAGCCATAGAGTACTTTATGTCTTTGTGGGCACGTATGTGGAAATATGTAAGCAATGCCAAGTAGAAAAAAAAAATAAAATTGAGAATTGCCTTGTGGCACCATCTCTCTCCCTAAACTTATTTTTCTGCCCACTTTAAGCAGGTGGATCTGCAAAATAGGTATTTCATTTTCTTAAAGTGAAAACGAGCAACTGAATAGGTTTTCCACCATCCCCAAATTTGCTTCCCCCTTCATCCTGTAATAAGCCCTATGCTCCTTTAGGCAGTAACCCCCATATTTTGCATGGCAGCCCAGGAAGGAAGTTTCTTCCCCTCAGCTTTGCAGGTTTCACTCCAGGGACAACAGCTTAATCTTCTCTTTTTGTACAGTCCTTGTACACTGATTTTACTGATCAGGTTACTTGGGTTCCTCCACCTAACCCTCTCCAGGTTTTTATGCTTATTGTAATGAAGCCTGTAGTCAGCTAACCTGACACCCTTATTTTTTGTTCTTTTAACTTTTTCCATTTTTTGAAGTGTAGCTTTTTTATAACAATAGCTTTGGTATTTCTGGGTCAATCACTCTCAGACCAAATAAAATTAGCAATCTGATGGTGAATGCCAGTGGTTAACCAGGCTGTCTTGAGTCCTTCTGCTTCTCAGGTCACATTGTCTTCAATACCACTTGGGCTCATCATTTCATGAAAAAAAATAAATCATGTTGCTTAGTATTCCCAAAAGGAACAACTTAGAACTGCTGAGACATATTCTAGGTTATTGTGGAGGTTTTAGGCTTTTAAACTCTTCTACCAGGTTGTAAAACCAGGAATGTATGTCCTGTTGTTTGATGAACACATACCCCTGGAGTGCTTGCTTTTCTTAGAGGAGCAGGTAAATCTGCTCTGTCAGTTTGCTCTTGAAACTTCTCCTCTTCAAAAAACTGTAGCCCCATGCTCTGGTTATTCTAGCACTGCTTCTGCATAAGTATCACATTTGTAACTTCCAGTATTGCAGCTGGTCAGGCCTTCAGCAGCATTTCAGGACTGAGAGAGACAATAATAAGGAAAAAATGTCTGTGTAGGAAGTACAGTTTTCCAGATCTCTTCAGACTTAGCATTCATTTGCAATAATGAGGAACAGATTCATGCTAACAACATGGTTTTTTAAGTCATCTCTTAGTGAAGCAGCTTTGCTTGTAGCAGTTGTCCGCAGTGCCTTTAGAGACAAGTGGACATACTCAAGGTGCTTTAGATAAGCCACCAAATAAGCAAGAGTTGCTTCAGCATTACTCACCCATCAGAAGAGAAATTTTTGCCAGTTAGTTGCTCTTAGCCATTCCTGTTTGCATGTCTTCTGTTGCTTGATCAAAGCAAAATTGTGGTTACTGCTGACTTTATGCATTGCTTTAGCACTGTGTTTAGCACACCAGGTAGCATACTATGAACCAGGGATGACCAGCTTCTTCCTCTTGATACAGAGGTCTGATCCAGCTTCCATGTATTTGGAACTGAGTTCATCAAACCATAGGATATTAGAAGAGATGTAGCTCTTGTGCCATCTTGGTTGGTACATTTTGATGTTGTTTAGTGTTGCTGTTGATCCCTGACATCTGGTTTGCATCCCAAAGATGTTATGTTAGTACTACCTCAAGGCTTGTTATGCCTCTTTTTGCTGCACGTCACAGACATCTCGAAGGCTGATATGGAAGGCATCAGGCTGAAGAAAGAGAGGCCACATGTAGTTATGAGATGTACATTATTGTGAGACCTTCATGGCAGCAGAATTTGTCAGGCTTTTATCCATAAACCTCTCCTTTCACTCCATAAGTTTGGCAAACTGAACTCAGTTTAAGCATAAGGAAGTGCCACTGCTGACAAAGCTCCTTAGCAAAGTGTTCATTTGGGGTAAATGTGAGTCCAAATGCAACATTCTTCATTAACTGCCTGGCGTAAAACCACAAAGAAATACAGACTCAGCTGAGATTAAAATTAATATCAGAAGGTTGTTGAAGAAATACTATAAAATTCTACCTTCCCATCTGAAGAAACAGCCTTCCCTGACTTCACTTCTAAGGTCTGAGTTGGCCCATGCTTGCTGATTTGAGACAATAGATCAAAGGGAGTGTGGATCAAAAAAAAAAATTAAAATTCACTCATGTGTACTCAGACCTCATTTTACAATTTGGTATACTCTACTTTTTTACATTTTAGAATATTCTTGATTTCTTGAAGTGCATAGTCATTGCCCAGCTGCTCAGATTTAGGATGGTAATGGCACTGTTTCAAAACAGACCTCAGAAATCTGAAGGAAAGTTCTGAAAGAGCCACAACATTTCATATTTTCTATAGCTGGTAAAAATAAAGAGGAGACTTCCTGGGTGGGCAGACTATCCCTATTAACTTACCATCAGGCTTCTTACCCATTTCTCTGAAGCAGCTGGTGGTGTCTGCAGCAGAGACATGATACCGGAAGATGAATCGGCAACTTGATTAGTCTCTTTATCCTCTTCTTACATTTCTGCTAAAATGTTGTTCACATTTACAGACATTCGAGGACAGTCTGCTGTCCTGAAATGGACCCATTCCTTTGAGAGACATAAATTGGGTAAGGCAGATCAGGGAGAGTCTATCCCAGTATTTATGGTAAGCTTTTATCAACAGTGAGACTTTCCTTTGTTTTTTCTAATTTGTATTTACCATCTTCTTCCATTTGTGATGGAAGAATGATCCCATATGAAGAATTCAGTATTGGTCACGCATTTCACAGCTGTGGCCTTGGTTTTCTTTCCTAATAATTAGTGTAATTATCACCAGCTAGGCTTGGTTCAGGTGGGACTTCATGGCTTGGATAGCTTGCACCTTTTCTGTCTCATAGGCATGGTACACTTCTGTTTTTCTCTTTGCTAAGATAGCTACAATTATCTTTTTTATTAAAAAAAAGTAAAATTAGATTACATTACTTTAAAATAATAAGATAATCAACAGAAAAAAACATTTGGGAAAAAGGAAATGTCAGAATAAATAGCCAGTTTCACAAAGAAGTCAGACAGATGGTTTGCTCATTAGCAACAGACTCCTGAAATGCCCTCTCCCACTTTTTCTTTTTTCTGAATTAGATTACATTACTTTAAAATAATAAGATAATCAACAGAAAAAAACATTTGGGAAAAAGGAAATGTCAGAATAAATAGCCAGTTTCACAAAGAAGTCAGACAGATGGTTTGCTCATTAGCAACAGACTCCTGAAATGCCCTCTCCCACTTTTTCTTTTTTCTGTAGCTGAGCACCCTACTGTTTGGTAGATCAGTGTCTGAGGAGCTAACTCATAGTCTTTAGCAATTTTCAGTTGAATCCTATGATTTCACAGGGGAGGACAGAGTGCACTGGCGTCCTTCTGTTAGATGGGTGGGGATTAATCAATCATCTCTTTGGGCGGAAAACCCCAGGGAATCCAGCTTGAGCTTTGAGGGTCCCAGCCAGCATGGGACTGCTGTCAGACCTTGGTCCACAGATAAGAGAGAAGAGTGTTTTGCTGTTCTTGTGATGTGGAGATTACAGATGTTTGCAGAGAGCAGGGACTGAGCATTTCCCTACCAAATGATGAGACTGAATAACACGGTCTCTTGCTTTTCCGGAAGTGTCTTGGAAGAACTGGTTGGACGTGGAAGAGCGAGTTTAGTAATGGACTAGATCAGCAGCAGCTGGGGCGGACTTTGGAGTAGCCTCAATAATTGTTGGTCAAAGTGTTACTTCCAATTATAAATCTGATTCAAGTGTTTATTCTTACTGCCAGGTAGCTCTCACCTCTGTCATGCTGCTTTCCCCACATACTCAAGTCTCTGGTTGCTGTTGCTTTTGTCACTAGGTTGATCTTACAACTAATCTCTTCTTGGAGTCTTCCCTAATATAATTTCCCAGACCACAGACCTTTCCCTTCCTGAGCTAGACCTTCCCCACCTATCAATTTCCAGAAGAAGGGAAAGGCCTTTTTGGGAGAGTGTCCGTATCCTTGCAGCCTGTCCCACTGGGATTCAGATTCTGCAAACTCTTGTGAAGCCATTGGCAGCAACTAGTAGAAGTGACTGTGACTTGAGAAAAATTCCTCCTCTTGAAACAGCCTTTATGGTCTCCAGTCCAGAAGTGGAGGTCCCCAGGGATGCACAGGGTTCCCAGGGGGAATATACTCCTGTCCCCTCTGATGGCTTGCTTGCTTCTCTGCATGAGCCTTCATACCAGCAGCAGCCTCTTCCACTGAACTCAACATACTTCTCTTTTTGAAGGTCCTTGTCTTTTATCAGAGCTTACAACAGGAAGTAGCTCTAAACCTGGCCATTTTGTGTTTTGTGGGGAACTCCTTATCTATACCACATCTTTTACTTTTTCTCTTCTCTTTGATTTAATGCTTCATATTTCAGAAGGCAGCAGTATAGAATTACATAGGGGAGCAGAAATGTGCACGCTGACCATAAAGGTGTAAAACTGGCACATTCCTGCCTTGACAGAGCTTTAAACCAACTTCATCTCCGTTGGCAACTGCAGCTGTATCATGGCTGGCTCATGCCAGGCTGCACCTACTAACGCCAGTGCTGACTTTGGCTCATTTCCAGGAGAGCTGCCATAATGTGAAATGACATATGTGTTTTCAGTGTGGAGGAGCATCAAAGGAAATCAAAGAATAAATTATGACGGCTATTTGTGTCACTGTGAAATCATCTGAAGTGTATTTATTTGCAATACCTATCTGCTTTTTAAGTTATGCCAAATTATGCACAGATTTTATCCCAAGATAATAGAGGGAGTTTTTCTAAATGGAATGTAAGGTATTACCCAATAGCTGTCAGCTAATCTTTTAATTTCTCTTGTCTGGAGAGTAATCAAGTGACCTTAACTATGAATGTTATTCGACATATAATTTGCAGATCTTCTCAAAACCCAGATTTAAAATTTAATCCTTGCAGAGATTTCATCCTTGCAACAATACTGTGAGGAACATACATGAGCAAACTAGAACTCAGCATTCTTCTTTACCCCATCCTTGCTTGCATCTGCCATTTCAGTTGTCTCTCTGTGAAGGGTAGAAATAGAGCTGTACAGAAATTGAAATTGTGGCCTCTCTTGCAGAATAATCTGCTTGTTCTGCTCTAAAGTGGGGGTAGTCTGAGGACATTTTTCTTCCTTTTTCTGTGTGTCTGCCTGACCTTTGCAGCTGAACTTTCAGCTCTGCTGACTATGCATCCTCTTCAAGGCTCTACAAGAAAGCCTACATATTTTAGGGGTTGTTTGCATCAGCAGTATCCAATTGTAGGGAAGAAGAGAAAAATCAGTATTTCTTTTCTTCATTTAGCAACTTTTTGTAACTGTGCACAAAGTTCCAGGCATGTATGCACACCCATCCAAGATTAATGATGTTTAAAACTCCGGGTTTGGAGAAATTTGCATCAGCAGTGTGGGCACTGGGCCACTTTGTTGCCAGTTATCCCTTTTTGTTTGGGGTACTGCAATGTGCAGCTAATGTGTCATGTGGGAGAGGACAAAGAGACGTCAGTGGAGTCTGAAATTTCAGTTAATCTTTCTGTGGTGACACAATGACAGATAGAAAAGCAGCAGCAGCATCATAATGAAGCAAAATTGCAAAATTAAAAATTGGCAGAAGTTCTGAAGATACCAGTTTCTCTCTAATCTAGGAGCAGCTGTCTGACAGTATGCTACCTGTCTAGTATCCTAAGAAACACCTCAAAACTGCAGGAATTCCTGCATTAAAGGTTATTCCAATTTCATTTTTAGAAGTCTGAAATAGCTAAGTAAAAATGTAAGACCTAGCAAAATCTGTAACCCCTTAGGTGACATTACTGCACCATTGTACCCAGAGTATTGATTCAGTAAAGGGCTGGTTAGTTTTTAGTTTCTGTTTTCATGATCAGTGGTTGAGAAAATTAGGCTTTTGAATCAAAGATTTGAATAGAAACATTCAGAGTATAAAAACCTATATGCATTTGCATTCATTGTTAGAATGCAGCCAAAAGGAAAAGATTGCTTCTACAGATTATTCACGCATTAGACCCTATGTAGTTCTTTGCTGTGAAATACATCCAGAAGTGCTGTTCTGCACTGGGAACGTGTTAATGCAATGGCAGTGGTGGGGGCATCACTCCCTCCACCCATCACAAAGGGACACCTGGCATTGCTTCCCATCTCCAGTGCTTGTGGTATTAAAGCATTATTATTCTTAGGAAAATCAGAGTCCCCGGGCTTCTATTTCCAGAACAATTTGGGTAGAAGAGCAGTTGGTTTAGAGGAAAGCTTGTCAAAGCTGCTTTTTGAAACATCTGGTAGAAGCACGACCAGCTGGTAGCCTGGAGTATTTTCAGCAGACTATTTGCAAACAGTAATAACAAAGTTTTAAAAGTTTCTTCCATTCCCTCTGCTCTTACCCTGGACTCAGCTCTTTAGCCTTGGCCAGTGAGCATCCTTCCATTGAGAGTTAATTGTATGACTGAATATTTCAGCCTGGGGTCTTAACAACTCTGTCTACCATTCCTTGTGAGAACTGTACAATCCTGCACGTGAGTTTGCAGAGAGGCTTACTGGTTAAATTCACACTTATTATGAAAAGCCACACAGGAGTTAGAAGGCAGAGGGGAAAAAAAAGAAGTGCCTAAAGAGAAGAAAAGCAGGGCCAGAGGAGAGCGTGTCATTCAGAGGAGCTGTGTGAAATCTGACAGGTGTGCATAAATATTGGGCCTGCCCATAATAGGGCTGTGATTCTGCAGTTCACACTGGAGTGAGGTCAGTGGGATGCCTTGCATGACTAATAATGAACCACTCACATCAGGTTGTGCAGCACAACTTTGGAGCCTGAATAGCTGTGAATATTATAGAGTTGCTTTGCTCTGTAGATATAAACATAGTTCTTGAATTTTGTTTGCGGGTTGGTGTTTTTTTTACTTCTTTATTATTATTTTTGTCTTATTTGGGAGTAGAGGATTTTTAATTTTATGTCTCAGTAGTGCCAAATGGCTTTCAAAATATTTGATTTTTAAACATAATCCCTGCTGGGTCATTTGGAATGAATGTAGGGCCACTTATTTCATCTTGCAGTATCTGCAAGTCTCTGCTGGAATCATAGCAACAAGTGATACAGAGCATACATAATGCTGTACAGGATCCCAGTGGCAGGAAGGGACCTAAAAAAAAGATGTATCTTCTCTAAACAGCGGCCAGAATCAATCATCTGCCATTCCTAAAGTGTGTGTAGTTTTCTTATCTGAAAAGTGGGAGGAGATTTCAGATAAGTATATGCCTTCTAATAAAATTGATAATTTATGCTTCTTAGAATTCAATGTTGCAACAAGCTTTCACTTTAGTTTTTGTTATAAGAGTAGACTATTTGGATAAAACCTGCCATATTTCTGCTGACAGGGAAACAAGTAGGCAAAGTCTGAGGAGGATTCATCCAAATAAGTTTCAGTTCCAAGTAATTAAAAATAATTATCTCAATTAGAGTTTTACTTTGCTTGACTCTAGGTCTACTTTTGCTTGAAGTTTCTTTGCCTCCTTCTGAGGCACAAACAGATTTCTGCGGTTTTCCCATGTAAATGAAAGCGCTTTAGAAATTCATACTTTGGTTATATGCAAAATTAAGAGAAAATAACAAAGCCAGATGAGGAAATTTGGTATCGTTCATGGTGGCCAGGAAGAGCTTTTCTGGCATTGACACTGGGGAGCCAAGTAGTTCAGGGGGGTGTGTGTGTGTACTGGAGGGGGACAGTGCTGCATACCTGGCTGCTGTGGTGCTGGATGATGGAGAAAGAGCATGTGAGTGCTGGTGTGTACGTGCACATATGTGTGACAGAGCACAAGGGGTAAAGGTTTCTAAGTTTCTCCAAGATCCTTTTTCTTTTTTGGATTTGTTATAACTTCATGTCCCTTGAATGAATTTGCAGATATTCAAGCATTGACCTGTCAATATATTTCAGGTCATTTCTATATGCTGCAAACTTTTGCCTGATTTTTTACCTTTTTCTTTTGTTTGTTTGTTTGTGTTTTTTTGTTGGGGTTTAGTTTGTTTGTTTGTTTCTACTTTTTTTTGGTGTCTTTTCCAAAGAGACACTGTGCATCTCTAAGGGCTTTCACTCCTTGCTTGGCCATCACAGCACATGGGATCCAACCTCCCTGTCATGCACAGTGTGTAGTAACTTGTGCCAAATGCACACCACGAGGCTCTCTCAAAAAGAAAAAAGAAGCCCAATATACACATGTAAAGCTCCTTCAGATGTAAGGACAAGGGCACTGCATCCACTGATTTGTGTGTAGAGACAAAACACTGCAAAAGTTGGGGGAGAAACAGTGTCTGAAGACAGAGACCTGGCTTTGCCATGCTTTAGAGATTTATTGGGAGAAAAAGTGGATGCTTCTCTGTTTCTGTTTATCCAGAGCCTGCCTCAGAGCTCCCTTCAGGGCTTCTGTGAGCCTGGTGAAGTAGACCAATGAGGAAAAGAAAAGCAAGGGTTGGAAGTGATGTCTTGGTTGCTAATTGCCTTTGGATCTTAGAACTTTGGATCTGCCAGGATCTTAGAACATAGCTGCCAAAAAGGGTCTGGGGACTTAAGGCTTCTCAAACAAACAAAACCACACCAAGATTTCTAAGAATGGTGTAGGAATGCATATTTTGTCAAGATCCTCCGTAAAACTGTGATCACGTGAATTTTTCTTTGCTAATCAGCAGCAACATTGCAAGATAGTCCCATAAACTCAGCAGGCAGAGCGTGCATCCAGGTAGCAACCATAGCATACTTGCTTTAGCACCACCTGGTAATCAAATTATGCAGTAATTTTGCTGTGGGAATCCTTAGGGCAGCTATTTGTGCCCTTACTTCAAACACTGTCACCACAGCACCCTTTGAGATAGGGGCAGCCCTCAACTGAGAAACAGTTTGCCTGTGAGGAGCTGCTATTTTCAGGTGGCTGAGGACACAGAGGGGAAGAGTGAGCAATGAATTAACTGGTAGAGAGAAACAATTTTTGTGTTTTAATTAGAAAAATGAAAAGTCCATGAATTTCCTTGTTGTGATAGTTTCTGTCATCTGAGAAATAATGATCTAAAAAAATAGTGGATCTCTGGCAGTCCTTCTACTGGGCTGTCATTATTCACTGCAATGCATACTTATTATTCATAGTCATTAATCTTCTGCACCCAGGCTGCGATGAAGCCTATTCTGCTGTTAGTTGCTATGTTTCAGGTCAAAAGCCCATCCACTGATGTGACTCAGACATTTTCATTTTGTTATTGCCAGGAGAGTAACAGCCTTTTGGGAGCCCTTGTGCTGACCAGTGGTAGAGAAAGAATATTTAGCTAGATGGTGTGAGGTTTTTCCTTTTTCTTTCTCCTTTTTGTCTGGGGAAAAGAGGCAAAGGTTTAACAAGTCCCCTAAGAATTCTGCACTTGCTGTTTCTTTAGGTTTTGCAAAACAATCCTGTGTTTGTATTTTGGCTGTCAGACTGAGTATGACTTCAGGATATGACCTGATCATGTTCTTTCATTAGGTATCTCTGCTACCTTACTTTTAATCACAGCAGAACAACAGTAGTCATGGATTAGTAACCATTAGATACCTCCCTGCAGCACCCACTGTGTGCTGTCCAGTCTCCTCAAAACCTCAGAGAAGAGCACAAAACTGAGGCCCTAGTCCAAGTCTCACTGAAGTTAATGAAAATGTGAGAAGATTTACTGAAAAAATCCTTCAAAAGTGGAGGTTGGTGTGATTTTGCCACAGAATTCTCTTCCACAATAGTGTCTGGTATTTCATCATTTTTATATGATTGAATCCCTGTACTTCATATGCTGATCCACAGTAAAAAAAAGTGCCTCCTTTTCTTTTTGGTCAAGAAGTATATTAAAAAGGTACTTCCCCAGACTATTTCCCCAGCCTGCAGTCTTCAGCAGGGGCTTGCTATTGCTGCTTTGCTCTTCCTGAGTGTTTTGCAAAGTTTTTTTGGATTAGGCAAATCAAATACATAGCACATGAGGGTGTTCCTGCTCTGAGGTACCTTGGCATGAGAAGTACCCAAAGATTAGAAACAACTTTTCAGAAGCTGATTGCCAAATCATCTTCAGACACCTTTCTTACTAGGCAGCAGCATCAACAAGCTGTGCAAATGGGATCAGTAAGCTCTTCCCTGTAATTTGTGTGCTTTGGTGTATGATTACAATTGAGGGCATACTGACTGGTATCAGCTTTTAGGGACTTGTCAAGTCAAAAGTGCTGCTCACCTTTTTTTTATTTCATTCTGCACTTGAGACTGGATGTGCAGCAGCATAATCCAAACAGCTGGAGTGGGATTTTGCCACTACGTTGAAGAACTGTATATATAGCAAAAGGCTGAGATTATACATTTTGCAGCAGGTTTGTAAAAGTAGAGAGAAAAGAGCATAATTGTGTAGCCTTTGAGAAAAAGCCAAGATCCTACCGAAGTCTTGTCGGTCATATTTTTTTATCATAATAATTATAATAATAAAAATACTATGTACAATGTGACTAGGGTTACAAATTCAGTTACTTGAAAGGTTAGGAAAGAAGAAGAAGAAGTTTCCCAAGCAGCCTAAGTCAGCACAGACATGGTCCATTCCTACTTGCTGCCACAGCTCAGGACTGGTCATGGCCGTGATGACTGGAGGGTAGAAGGTTCCTTATGCAGAAGCATCTCCTGTAAGCCTGACTGTGTGCCTGTGGCTTGTGCCACACGGGAATGAAAACATGAGGTGTTATTGAGCATAACAGTTGCATTAAA
Source organism: Chaetura pelagica (assembly GCF_000747805.2). Taxonomy (NCBI): domain Eukaryota; kingdom Metazoa; phylum Chordata; class Aves; order Apodiformes; family Apodidae; genus Chaetura; species Chaetura pelagica. The sequence continues at coordinate 13,155,559 of NW_009970725.1, forward strand.
AATAAAAAAGTGCATCTGTATTGTCATTCTAGGCTTCTACAACAACCTACAACTACCTGAAAGGAGGTTGCAGCGAGGTGGGTGTTGGTCTCTTTTCCCAAGTAACAAGCAATAGGACAAGAGGAAATGGCCTCAAGTTGTTCCAGGGGAGGTTTAGATTTGGTATTATGAAAAATTTCTTGACTGAAAATGTTGTCAGATGCTGGAACAGGCTGCCCATGGAAGTGGTAGAGTCACCATCCCTGGAGGGATTTAAATGACATGTAGATGGGGTGCTTAGGGACATGGTCTAGTGGTGGATTTGGCAGTGCTGGATTAACGGTTGGACTTGATGATCTTAAAGGCCTTCTTTCAACCTGAACTATATTATTCTTGTGTTTGGTTAGATATTAGCAAGAGGGGCAGAGAGGAGGACAGCAGGATACGTTCTCAGAGATGAGAGCTGCTACCCTATCAGGTATACTTAAAGCACAGACAAAATTGTCAAAAGGCATGATGAAAGTTGGAAGTTAAGAATTAGACTATACAGAAATACTGGAATAATAAATAGTGACAAAAAAAAAAAGCACATGCTGAGCAAAGATGTCCTAATCCCTGTTTGTAATGTTTAATTTGTATAGCAATGTAGGAGGTGTTTGTCCAAGTCTGTTAGTCTTGTATCCTAAAATCAATACATTGCTTGAATAAAAATTTTTGCCTTGGGTTACTGATACTGGAGTGGTCTGGACTGGTGAAACTCATCCTTTTGCTGTTTTAAGGGAGTATAAATGGCTCATCCTCTTTCTCTCTTCTATTCTGTTCTGGGAAAGCAGATCAAATATTGTCCTTCATAAGTACATCTGTATCCAAGCAAAGTGCAGTAGTTAGGCCCTGAATAGGATGTGTGTAGAGAGTGGTGAATACCAACCAAATTGAAGCCATCAGTTCCTCCTTCAGGCAGATGCTGAGCACCATCAGCTTCCCAGAAATCTGCACCTTGAAGCACTGAGCCACTGCACTGGGGAAGCTTGGGGGGGTCAACTCCTGTGCGGAGGCACAGGAAAGCTGTCTGTCCATGCCAGGAGCTACAGAGCAGACCAAGAGGTGTTATCTCACCCCACACTTTCATCCATCTCCCTAGGACCTGCTCTCAGAGGCCCAAGGGCAGGAAGACCCTCTCCCAGGTCTCCCTTCCCCTTAAAAGACCCAGTAATGCAACAAGATGCCTTTCATTTTGTGCTTTGTTCCTTGGGGTTGAAGCATCCCTCTGTATCCAAAGACAATGACCACAAAACCCATCAGGGATCTGAGGCAGCTCATTCAGGCTTCAAAGCAGTGGTAGCACGAAAGAGCAGCTCCTGCACCTCCTGCAGAGTCACCCCAGCTCCCCACAGGCCATGAGGGTGGGTTCTGGGACAATCACAGCCCAGCTCACAGGAGCAGACAAAATGGTTAAGGATAACCCCATATTTGCCCAGACCAGGATCCCCTCAGAAATATGCTTCACACTAGAATAATTTGCTGTTAACATCCATGGCCACCTTTCTAGTTTTTCTGTCCATTTTTCATTTTAGTGTTTAAAGCACTGTGTGTCCACTTGGGCTTGTCATACTCCTTTCCAAGCACATTTTTATGGAGCGGTGTCTATCATTTGGTATGTCCTGGGTTGCTACTGACACATCTTTATAGACTGATTTTAGTAAGTTAGGGTGACTTTTGCAATTATGCTCTCTTTTAACAATTTCTTTCTCTGCTGGCTATTTCCAGCTGCGATTGGGCTCATAAGTAGCCTAGCACTTTTCTCCTATGAGGGTAACTCTTGCACTGCAGAATGTTTTGAGACACTGGGTGGATGTCACAGTGCTGCTTCCAGAGCATGGTGTGCTACACCTCACTAGCAGGCTGGGGTGTTCACAGGAGCTCTGTTCCCTTCTTGTCACCTGTGTCTGCCCTGGCCCAGGCTCCACCTTTTCTTAACTACAAGGGCTACACTTTGGCTTGAATTTAATTTCTATAATTGATGGCCTTGTTCGTTGTAGCAGAACTAACTTTATTTGTATGCGAACTGTGGCTCCTATGGGTTGCTGAACATGGACATTTTGGGGGTGACCCATCACCTGTCGGTGAGTGGTTGTATGTGTTGAATGATGTAAAGGTCACTGTGTCACAGGTAGCAGATATCTGAGGTTCAAAAATGTCAGCAGCTACTGAAGTGTGAATTTACTGTCTTTTTGGTCTGTTGTTAGAGAGTTTTTCAGAGTGCAGTGTCCTTAAAATTGTGAAATAATACAAGGACAACCAAGGATTACAAAGACTATCTAGGACATGTTTTTGGGAGGTCATTGCAGTTGGCCTTTAATCTCTCTGCTTCTTTAGAATTTCATTTAATGCTTCATAGGAACAGCAAGTTGCTTTAATCCAGAGGAGATTGAATATGCTTTTACTTGTCCTTGTCTGCCCACAGAAAATTTTTCTTTCCATCCCTAATGCAAAAAAAAATCCAGTGGCTGTTGATCTATTAGTGCAGAAAGCACTGATGCCGTGCAGCTCTGAATATCTTTCTCTACAAAAATACTTACCAAAAAAGTTTGTTTTTTGTTTTTTTTTAATTCTATGAGATTTGCTCTTTACATCTATACTTTGAGCACTATGGAAATTGCAGAGCTGTTTGTTTCCTCCCTCTCCCACCACTGTAAATTGCAACGGTAACCTCCTTACCTAGCACGAGCCCATGGCTTTGCTCAGCTCCTCTACTTTACCATCACTGTCCAAATCATATCTAACTCTGCTTGGTCCCATTGCTGTCCAGTTTGTTTCTGTGGCACTCTGAGGGCTGTCCTGATGCTGGGACCACCAGCTACATAGCATTGCTTTCTAAACGCTCTAAATGCTTTCAAAATGCTTTAAATACTTTCTAAATGAATGGGCTCTGTCTCTGCAATTGGAGAGAGGGTATCTAGCCCTGTGCATATGCTGCTGCCTTAACCTTCTTCAGAAAAAAAACAACAACCCAAACAAACACAATACTTATGCCTGTAATAGATTGCCTGCACTAAAGGATCATAGACGGGGTGTGCATTGATCAGTAGTAAGTGCTCTCATATTGTCTTCCTTTGGGAATACAAACTCCTAATCCCCTCTCCAAGCACTACCTGGCCTGCAGTCTGTAATGCTGGCCCCAGACAGTTGCTCACCAG
>NW_009970725.1:13158765-13206938 GCF_000747805.2 Chaetura pelagica
CTGCTGAAGGGCCTCTGGCATGACAGCAGGGCATTTGCTATGGTCCCTCAGAAGAAAATTTGGGTTGTAAAGCATTTTTTTTCAGGGAAGAGGGGAGGGCAGTTTGCCTCTGTTTTCAGGCAGTCTGCATCTAGCATCGGGTGATGTGTGCAGTGCCAAGCAGTGCGATGTGGATGGAGGGTGGATGAGCAGGCACATCTGGAACTGTGTCCAAGTTGTCTAGTTTGCCCAGGCTGCTGCAGTAAGTGTTGTCACGAGAGAAAAATAAAAAGCTTTAAAAGGTCATACAAGTTGTTGTGTCTTCTCTGGGAGTTTTGCAACCCCTGTTTTGTCCAGAGAGGTGGAGAAGAGAGTCCCAGCTGTCACTGCTGGGCTGGCACCGTTTCTCTCCCGGCACGCTGAGGCGTGTCCTTGGCTATGAGCACCAGGCGTGTATGGTTACATAGGGTTTTGTGGCCCAGGGTAAGCATGATTCCCCTTGGCAAGCTGTTTCAGGACAGGTCTGTTTCTGTGTGTACACAGTGCCTGGCACATTTTTCATGGGCTGTCTGCTACACTGTAACACTAATGAGGTAATTACAAGGCTCAGGCAGTGTCAGCGCAGCACATACCACTCGGATTAGCCCCTTTCCAAATGGGGTGCAGGCTGACATACTTGTGGCCTGTGTGCAGGGACCAGGAGCAGGATGGTGTTGGATGGCTGCAGCTCAGCTGGTGTGAGGGAATTTGGGGTCCTGCTCCTGCCTCCTGTGCCAGCAGGGAGGAGAGAGCGGATGGTCCCAGCTGGCACACCTTACTGTGGGCATTGCAGGTGTAAGATGGTGGGCCATGAAGAAGTGGAGGGCTGGCACGTTTGTGAGGGATATGCTGTAGTTTTCTCTCCTGGCACAGGGACTGGGAGTGAAGTGATGCCACAGCAGAGGGTTAGCAGGTGTGTCTGAGACGTGGGGGTGAAGAGACAGGCACAGTGTGGGGAAATCACTGTGTTTGCTCCTGGCACGTCAGGGTCACAGCACTGGTGTGGCAGAAGTGGGAGGAGCAGCACTGTCTGCAGGGATCTACCAGGCTTCTTTCTAGTTTCTTCACCTGAAGTAGGACCCAAACCAAGCAAACAAAAAAAGTGAAGTTCTGTCTCGGTGTGTTATAATGTGACACATAATGCAATTTGGGTATTTTGTGTCTCAACAAAGTAGGATGGACAGGGGCTTTCAAAATACATTTTGATGAATTTAAGAAGCTATTAAGAAAAGTGTTTGGGGAGAAGTACTGCATCAGATGGTGATATGCCAGTTAGAATTTAGGATCTCATCTGTCTGTTGCAGAATTGAATTTATTAATAACACAACTATTACATCATTAGGCTATAATTGTTTACCAGTTATTACTATAATGGTTATTAAGTAATTATCATATTAATGAACATGATTGTACTGGTTTCAGGTCCTCTTGTCAGCCTCCACTGGCCAAATATTAAGTGAAATAGTGTGTTGTGAGCCATCTGAATGCTGAGCCATCCCACCTATCTCCCATCCACCTGAGAGGTGCCACCTCCCCACCCAGGGGCTGCAGGCAGTGAGTGCAACCCTGCTGCTTTCCTCCCCACAGCGTGTTCCCAGATCTCTCACACCAACTTATTTGTAAATGCCAAGCCAGCTAATATCATGACAGTATCAGTACACATGTGAAGGGCACCAGGAAGCCGTGAGAGACAGCAGTGCTGTGTGTTAGTAGTAAGAGGCAAAAGAAAGAGGCTCCTCCAAAGCCCCTATTCATAAGCTTAACACAATAGAGTAATGCAGCGTTAGGGAAATTTAAGCTGGTGCTGAAAGCTAGTGTGCTTTGCTGCTTTTTTTACTCAAGGGATGGCTTTTATCCTGAACTGTAATGCTTATGATATTTCAGACATGGCTTGCTTTGCTGGGTCATGTGAATGATGAATATCGCAGTATTTAGAGGTTTCTAGTAAATGAAATGCACATGGGAATGAATGCAGATAGAGATCACTTGCGTCAAACACAGCTTTATCAGGGCTTGGTGAGATATCTTTTTCAAGGGCCTTCAGCAATTGAAAAGCAATTAGAATTTCATTGTCTTTTCCAGTTCCATTAACCATCCCATAGATAGATCTGAGAGTCCATCCCATAGATAGATCTGAGAGTCCACGCAGTAAAGGCTGCCACTGCACTTTCACCGTGCAGCCCTTGTGATACAGAAGCATAGGATAGTAGAAAAGCAAAACTTCACTTGGATACTTGGACTTGAGGCCTTAAGAAAGAATGGAAAGCTACTCTGTCCAACCAACAATAAACAGGATGCTGCTACAGAAATGGGTGTTTTGAGAGTGACAGAGCTCTGCACAAAGGGCTTTTTCATTGCCTATCAGACTGAGCAAGCAAGGATAGCTCTGAAGCAGTGAGATGAAGGGGAACAATGCACCCCCTCAGTGTCAGGGTCTGACAGGTCCAAAGCTGCAAAATGTTGAGAGGGAAACTGCCTGCAGTGGCGAGCAGAGCTGGATTTGTGCAGAGTGGAGTTTCCAGAGAAGAAGCATGGTGATCCCCTACTTTGTCATCCTCTGCCATAATCTACCTATGCAGTCCTGCAAAGAGCCTGGAAAATACTTTCAGTGAGATGTTTCTGAGCAGTGATTAGCAATGCAGTTAACGAATGCTGGTTTCCATCACTTAGGGATAAATCCACCTTCTGACCATCAGTTACAAGTGGCTTGGTTTTCTCCCGCTTCACATTCATGCCAAGCAGAGTTACCTTCATTTACATTACCCACGTTTCTTGGAGAGTAACCGAAATATGAATGATGAAATATGAAGTATGAAAAAGTTGGTCCGTTGGCAAGATCTCCCAATTAGTCATGAACTGTGGGGCAGAGATTATGTCTCTCTGGATGTTTTGTTTGTTCCTGAAGATGAGAGGGCTCAAGAGCTAGCAAGAAGTTAGTTTGTGTTATGAAATGTCAATGTGCAACTCTGAAGCTGTTAGCCTTGCAAATAATCTGAAAGCAGTCTGTTTCACCTACTGCTGTAGAGCAAATGGATTTGGTCACTGTACATTGTTGTGTTTGTTGTTTTTTTTTAAAAAGAGTGCTGCCAGATCTCTCACAGGCAGTATTTTCTAATGAATGCAAATAAAGATTGTGATTATCCATTTCAAAGCAATTGGTGGCAAGCCATCCTTGCGCACAGAACTTTATTTATACAGCTTATAAGCCCCAGTGATGCTTGTGCATAATTCTTCACACATCACACTGATAGAAATTGCCTTCAGGGCAGGACTTTCCAAGCAAGCCTCTCTGGTTTTAAGTTGCAGACGTTGTCACTTCAATGGCTGACTATTTGATTTTGCAGGTTCAGTTTGATGCGCGTATGAGAGCAAGCCCACGCTTGCCTGCAGATGCCACACAGCACCCAAAATGAGTTGCTCCTCTTAATAGCAGTGAAGAAAGTGACAGGCTGGCAGCTCTTAGGGACTCTTGGTTCTCTCTTCTTATTTTTCAAGCCCTTCTCTACTGTCGTCTGTTTGCAGCTCAGTTCTCATCCTACTCAGCACTTGCCTCAGTACAAAAACTTGGGGCATATCATATATTTACAAGTATGATTGTGCTTAACTCAAAGTTTGTTTCCATGTCTTGCTCAACCTCTAATTCCAGTGCATTGACTCCTGCTTGCTGTTCCCCATGAGGGTAGTCTCACACTCACTGCTCAGTTTGTAGGATTCTTTTTGGACTTTTAAAAATAGGAATTCACTAAAAGACACAAATTATCTCTTCCTGTCTGTGCTAGGCTTCTAGGGAAAGTGAAAATAATTGTATCTTTCCTGCTGTTAATGTTGTTGCAGCTACATCAGTATTCTTTTAGGAAGTTTAATTTTTTTAATATCAGGCAATTTATTACCCCCATGTACCAGCTCTCCTTGGTAGCTGAGAGGTGTGGCAACAAACGGCAATTAAACTGTGAAGGTAGAAAATGTCCAGCAAGTAACGTTTCCTAAGAGACTGTGTGAAGCAAAGGGCTAATAAAATCTTATTTAATCATCATTGAAAGACTTTTTGGTAGATGGTCAACCCTGGTTGGTCTCTTGAGTATAAAAAAGTTCGTATGGAAATGTTCCTTCTAGCATGAATTCATATCGGCTTCTGACGCTGACCTTCTATCCATCATAGAGAAATGCTCCTTTATTGCACTATTTCACATTTTAAATAATTTAAGCTTGCAGTGGGTTCCACCTACTACTTCTCGCAGCAGCACCCTCTGCCCTTAGACCTACTGAAGTATCAGCTATTTTGGTAGGTGTTTCGTACACATGTGCAGCCTGGTGCCACAGTGATGCAATGGAGATCTTTCCTTGCTTTCAATAGAGGGCTTAGGGGGTTTTGGCCAGGCAGTCCTTTGTTGCCATGCCTGTGTTTCTAGTCCTCCACTGAAAAGTGGGAGGGAGGTTTCTCCCTGTAATCCACTGGAACTCTCAGAGGTAAATATCCCATGGGTTTTTTTTTTTACACTGATGACACACTCAGCCTAAGGTTGAGTCTCAACCTTATGGAAATACAAAGCAATCTCCCAGCTGAGCACTGATCAGAAGGTTGTTCTTACGCAAACCAGACAGAACAGTATGAAAATGCTTAAAGCAAGGCCCCATCTAGGGCACTATGTTACAAACTTGTTAGTCTGGATCTGTGAAGTCTGTTTTTTTTGGTGAGGAGTGAAGCTTAGAGCTTCCAAAACCAAATCATTACCTGCCTGTTTCTCAATGTGTCATCTATGCCTCCTACCTACATTTTAATTCCCTTCCCCTTGCATTTCAAATATTATCCTGTACAACAGAGCAAAGGCTTTATTGCTTTCTGTTACACACTGTAGCCCGTGTGTTTATATTCCCTAGCTTCTCCAGTTCAATGTGTCTTAAGTGTAAACTTTTGCTTAGAAGTAAGAGCAAGATGGTTTTTAGGATAGGATTTGACACAAGGCATTTCTAGCATGCTTGGTAGCTGTTTGCTACAGTCATGCATTGAGGCCTCTACAGAAATGGGTAGACTCATCCCTGACTCTAAGAACTTACAAATCAAATGCAGTAACCAGGCATCCTCCTCTTGCTCAGGCTACCTTTACTTGAAGTCACATGGGAAAGCAGCAAGTGTGAGGGCCAGGGATGTGCTCCATGGCTCTTCAGCCACAGTGACCTGTCTTGCATGCCAGGGCATAGTGCTTCTGACTGACTGGTGATTGCTTTCACTTACCTATCTGTTTCCAGAATAATACCACATTAAAAAACCAAAACAAAACCAACCAAAAAAAAATACCCAACAAAAAAAACAATGACCAGTAACTGTTTATCCCAGGTAGGCTTGTATAACAGGCTTTCATATTATTTTTTTTAGTGTTTAAAGCCTTTTTTCATTAAACTGATTCAGTATCTAAAAATAATAATAATAAAAAGGCATTTTTCTTACTCAGCTTCATTAATTATCAGAAATCACTGGATTAAAGTAGGGGGCAGATTAGCAAAAAATAAACTGTAGTACGTCTTGGGCATATGGTGCTGCACATGAGTGGGTTTTAACTACTTAACTGTGTATAACAAAGAGCAGAATGAGAGATTTGTCTTAGAATGCAATAGTTATAACTTGCAGTAGCTGCGTAGCTGAGGAGTTAGAAACCACAAAGCCATGGAAAGCTTGGGTTGGATCTGCATGGAGTGTGTGTGCCTGTCCCCACGCTTGCATGGCATTTTCTGCCAGTGGATGGCTGGGTCTGAGACTGGACTTATCTCATTAGCAGGATGCCCCTCTCTCCTTTCCCTTTCTCTTTGCTAGGCTCGTGCTTTGCAGTGCTAGGTTCATGTTGGTACAGAGGCTGGGATTTAGCCCATTGGATGCGGGAGGCAGCGCTGGTCTGGGCACATTGCTCCATCGCAGGGGCCAGAGGGGAGGCAAGCTGTGGGCAAGCCTGGGACAGCCCGGGCATTGCCTCAGCTGGAAATTGTCCCCCACAGAACAAATACAAACAGAAGTAGTAAATAAAAGAGGCTGCAATGTCAGAGTGATTGCTGGGGAGTATCAGAGAATCGTAGTATCACCCTTCAGGCTCTGGGCACAGACAACTCAGTATTGCCAGCTTTGAATTCAAACTATTCCATAATTTCTAGCTTCCCACTTTATTTGACTAATTATCTATCATTTCCCTTTGATACTTCAGCCTACAAAAGTTAAATTTATGACTTTTCTAAATAGATCCAGTTCACACCAGTTTGAACTTGGTCCTGACACAAAAGTCAATACAAACGCTGTTAACATCCTGATGTTGCTCCGCCTCCCGCTTCTCAGGAAACTGTCCTTTTCCATTTGGATGCTGAGAGGTTTCTGAAAACCAATCAGTGGTTGTGACATCATCTCTGTGTCTTAAAAAAATCTGCTTAGAACGTAATGTAAAGTTTTGCAAAGCCAATCAAATCTCATTTCTAAAGTAAATTCAGAAATAAACTGGAGAATTACCTGGTCTTTATTTGAGCTCCTCAGTAGGTTTGCTAGAATAGATTAAGAAATAATGTTACGCCACATAGCTTAAACATGCGTGTCCCTTTTTTGGGGGGTGTGTTGCTTTCCTCTGAGGTTTCTACAATGTGTTTTACATCCACTGTGAGTAACATTCTTGGACTTCTGCCTTGGATTAATCAAACATAAATCATTGCCCCATGCAAAAAGAAAGTTTTGCCAAAAAGTTGTGTGGTCCAGAGGAGAAGAAAAGGATTATTTTTTTTTTCCTGTGTGAACTTTTAACTGATTTTATTCCTTTTCTTTTGGTGGGAAATTTTGTGCATTGAAAAATTCACCAGCAAAGCCCTGATTATCTTGGTTTTTTTAGTGATTGATACGAAAAATTAAACCTCCAGCTGCTCAGGAGAGTACCCTTGCTTTCTCCCCAGTTAGTTTTATTGTGGGGAGCCCTTCCAAACTTGCAGTCTTTCTGTTTAGCTTATCAATAACTCACTGTTCCTTTTATTGCAGAGTTCCCTGAAGAGAAGAGGCAGCAGAGAAATGCACAAAGAAAAAAAAGTGTTTACCCAGGTATGGTTTTCAAGAATTTTGAGCAAAAGCACATGAGAAAACTCCAAATTTCTTGTCATGGGTGTTGCAGGGCTAGCAGGCACATTAACTGGAGTGCAATTAGGCCTTAATCTACTGAGACCTCCCAGAGATAATGTAAAAGCAATTTGGGACACAAGTGTGATCTCTAAAGCAGGCAGGTTCTCAGGCTCATTGTGCTTGTATCCATAGATTCAGGCTTTCTACAAGAAGAGAAAATCACCTTGCCTCACAAAGTAATTGGATCGCAGCTTAGGGACTAACTAAATTTATACCTGGTGCCAAAGATTTTGTGCTAATGAGCCTCCTGGCAGGGAATGTGGCTGACACATTGCAACAGCACCTCGCCAGCTCTTGTGTTGCAGCCCTGAGTTTGGTCTCTCCCTGGTGTCAGGGGGGCCACCGTGTGAGCTTGTGCTCCCCCAGGCTGAGATGCACCACAGAGCAGAAGCTGCCCACTCAGCCTCCCTTCGGACACTGGTTTTATTGAGATCCCGTAGGCTGATCCGCCTCAGGGAAGCGGTCTGCCCGGTTTCCTCTGCATTTTGTGCTGACTGTAGGAGTTAAAGCTTTTCCCAGCACCCGTATGGTTACTGTTTATAGCCAGAGAGATGGGGATAGTGTTTCACCTCACTTTGAAAGGAGCCAAGAGTGACATCATGCCTTCTTTAGAGAAGGGTTGCACTTCCTCTGCTACCCCCTAGGCAGGTCCAGTGCATGGAACCAAGACCCTATGGGTTTTCTCTGAGTCGATGGAGTCTGAAAATCCATTGATTTGTAATAATGACTGTAATAAATCATTACAACATGTTGCACTTGAGTGGGTAGGGTGGACAGACGGGGGCTTGTGGTGGCCAGGGGCTGCAGCCTGCTTTCCCAGGACATAGCAGACCAGACTGAGCCAATACAAGCTTGGCTTAATCAGACCTTAAAATGGTGCACTGGGCTTTCTGCCTGCAGCATCTTCTGCAAAGAATTATTTAAATAGTCAGTCAGGTCAGAGGGTTTGTTTTTCTGCAAGTCTGTAAAATACATGGGTGAAATATATATGCCCACACACATACAAATCACAGATTAAGCTACATGAAGGCACAGTTGTGTCCACTGGGGTTTGTAGGCTGCCCTGTCCTTCCTTTTCTCATCCCTGAAAATAGAGAGTGGTGCAGAGGGAGTGGATTCCTTGTGCTTGCTTCCTCCACCCAAGTCCAAGCACTAACAGCAGCTGCAGTTTGCCTTGGAAAGCTTTAAAAAGGACTTCACAAAATTATGAGAATAACCCTGTGTCAGCTCTGCTCCACTCACAATGTGGGGAAGTGATCCTGAAAACCACCGAGGGGATAAAAAAACCCTTTACTCTGTACACACATATTGTAACTCATGCAAGCAAAGGATTTAGGCTTGAAAATAAAAGCTATTCCAACAGCACTGTGCAAGGTGGCTGTGCAGTTTTCTACAGCAATTCCTTAGGCTGGGAAAGACTGAGAAATTATATTCTATATTGATATGGCCCCTGGCTGTCTCCCAACTCCAGGGTGCTAACCAGAGCTGCCTCCAAACCTTGGTATCTCTTCAGATGCACGTGCTGGTTGAGACCAGAGGGTACCACAGCAAGTCCCTGACCTGGTCAAACAGCCACCAGGTCCCGTGGCATGGTCCTAAGGGGTTAGTACAGACACAGCCCAGGAGGTTCAAAACACTGCTCTTCAGGGACAGCCACCCTGAAATAAATAAAATGCCTAAAATAAGTTTAAAAACCCATTACAATATGTGTGAAAAACAACCACAAGCTTAGATTCTGTGCATCCCTATGCTTTCAGATATGCATAGCATATGGCAAGACCAGTGTTTTTTCTTACTGAGAGCTCATTGTAAAGATTACCTGGAACATCACACCCACCACAGGATACACTGAGTAAATAATACCTGTGAAACTGATTGTCTTGAAGTGGTGTAAAAGCAGAATTCATAGCAGTGCTTACCCACCTCTAGCAGTATTGAAGAAAAAAAGTTTTTATTCAGCAGAATTGCAAAACGGAGCTTCTTGGAAAATACCAGGCACCAGGCAAAACACAAAGAAAAGTGGTTCTCCAGCGCAAGGTAGGAGTGCTGGCACTCAGCCAGATGCTTGGGTGCTGGTTGTACTGCCCTGTCGTCAGACTTGTAACCCCAAAGCTGCTAACCCATCCTCTGCCTGGCAGTTCCCTCAAGCCGGTGATGGTGGTAGAGGAGATGGTGTTGGTTTCTCATCTATCTTTGTGGCTTCTTGCCAGAAAAGAAATATCATATGTGGGAATTTTTGATCAGCTTTTAATGCTCATCACGTCATATATGTTGCATAATGAATTTAAGTTAATTTCTTTAAGTTTCCTTTCTTTATCTCCACGTTCTACATTTGTCTAAATTAGGCTGCAGACTCTGTAGGGAGGGATCTGGGTTTTTTCTTTTTGGGTTTTTTTTTTTCCCATTAACATCCCTCTGAAGTGCCATGCAGAGCTATGAAGCTATTGCATGCAAACAGTCCTTATCAGTATTCATTACCTCCCATTTATCCTTAATGATCTTTTGAAGTCCATGACTAGCATAATGACTGATGGAACTATTTGCACTGATTTTCCTTCTTTCTATACAGTCTACCCTACATACACCTTTTGGAAAAGTACCCACATACAGGATGTGAAATGAAGTCAGGCTGTGCCATACCTGAGCTTTGAGCCCCTGAGAATAGAGCCTTCTGTTCCTCCAAAATGGTGGAAAGATTGTATTCCCATTTTTTTTTATTTTTTTCCCCCCCTTTCTTTTAGTTTCTAATTTAACTAATAATGAACTATTCTTAATTTTGGTGATCTGGCCTCTCCTTAGTTTGTCTTATATGTCAAAACTCCACCTGCCTTTGTGGGTGTCTCACCCTCTTGCTTTCTATACTTGGTTTCAACTGATCAAGAAGTCGCTGATATTTCTTTACACAAAGTTTCCAATGGACAGATGCATGAAGGTTGGAGTCCTACCCTTCTGGCATGCTTCAATCTGGCTGATAGATCTCTCCTGACAATTATTTTCCTTTGGAAATAAGCTGTCTGGGAAATGGGATTTTCAGTAGTCATGTTCCCTGGCAGAGAAACAGGGAAGATCTAGAGGTTTCTCACCTTTCCAGATGGGATCCATATTTAGTAGGCGAGATTAACATCCATCAGCTCGGTTGTTTTGTATGAGGCTTTTGTTTGTTTACAAAAAAAAAAAAATCTCATTTGTTTCAGCTCTTGCAAACCCCAAAACTTACAAATGTGATCTTTTTTTATTATTATTATTTTTAATAGACAAAACCTAGCAATAAAGTAATGGAGTTATAAGAAGTTAACAACAGTTTTGTCCTGCTACAACAATGCACTAACTCCACAGATGCATTGAGTCGTGCAGTGATGCCTAGCAAAAACATCTGGGCCCAGACCCCAAACCCATCAAAGCTTTTCCCTTTTCTTCAAAAACTTCAAAATGCTGAGTGTGTCGTCCCATGTGCAACTCCATGACTGTTATTTCTGTAGCTGGAAACACAGTGGGAGTGACGCTGGAGCCCGCTCTGAGGCCGGAGGAAGAGCTGGGCCCTGGTGCTCCTAGCCAGAGGAGAGGGCTGTGGGCAGCCTGGCCCTTCCCCGCTGGCATCTCTCCAGCTGCCCACAGCCAGGGAGGTGCAAGGTGCCCACCTAGTGCCACCAATGGCTGGGCTCTTGCAGCCAAAGGCGGATGAGAAGCAGGGGGGGAAATGCTGGATTACAGAGGTAAAAAAAAAACCACAAGAGGTAACGTATTCCGCAGCCCTACCCAAAGATGATGCTTTCATCATACAGCCTTATCCAGCCAGAGCCTTCAGAGTGACTCTCGTGGAGGCTGCATGAAGTTTTGTTTAAATCAGAGTCTTGATTTGCAGTTTTAAGTTATGAAAAGTGATGTGCAGATAAATATGTGAAAAAGAGGGTGTTTGTGTATATGCAAGATGGTAGAGAGAAAAGAAAGCCAGTCTCCTAGAGGCTCTGCTGTTACTCAGTTATACACACCTCAACTGTATTCACAGAAAACTCACGCTTCTGGTGCCAGAAACACAGTGACCACAGTTTTAGTCAGCCAACTGATCAACTGATTGCAGTTGTGTTTGATTTCTGGTTATTACTGAAAACCACATATTGACAGAAACTTTGGCTATTGTTTATGATGTTATTGACATTTAGGATAACTTTTTTACTCTTTACTATTTCAAAGTTCCAGCCAGCACCAAGCAGCACCATAAGAAAGCGGAGTTCAATTATTTTTATGGCTGTTTGTGTATTAGTAGCTGAAATTAAGACATAATTAGTATATATCTAAATAGAATGGGGCAAAATTAATCTAGGTAAAATAAAAGACACCATTACCAATTTGCAAGGCTGTGTGCTTTAGAAATTAAACCATTTCCTCAGGTTGCCGAGCCATAATTTGTTTTGTAAATCTTTTAATTTTTTTTAAAAGCCTAATCTTGGTGAACAATTAAAGTCAGTCATTTTTCGTCTGGATTTGGTTGCCTTTGTTAGGAATTATAACAAAATGGTGCTTGTGAAAGATAACAGTGCTCCCAGACTGAAATGAAGTTTCCATAGATAATTGCACATATGTCCACATGGCCTACCAACAATGATGAAATCTGCTGTCTCAAGAGATCATCTTTCAAAGCCTGCTTTCCATTATACTGCTAATGCTGATAAATGTGTCTCTTACAAGGCCAAGTGCCTGTATCTCCATGACAATTCATGAAAGTGATTCATGCAAAGAAATTGTTCATCGGCTTAGAATTTACTTAACCTTTTCTCTCTTTTCAGCACAATACACACTGGAGTTTTCATTTGAGTTGAGATGCGATGCTTTAAAATACCCAGCACACACAAAAAATCAAACCCTCGTGTAATACCTTGGTGCTTCCTGAAAAAAACAGGTTTTCACATGGGATGAATTTGGATGTAACTGCGGTTTAACAATTTTTTCTTCCTTTTTTCACATGTTTTCACCAATCTCCCTTGTAAATGGTTGTCCCTACCAGAAGCAGTGATCACGATCTGATCCACCATAAAAATAATAACAACAGCAGAGACAACAGTAGTGCTTCCTATTTGGAAAGCAAGTTAGGCACTACAACTAGTTCACAGCATTGTGAGATCCGGTAATTAAAGTCTTCACTTTGCAAGGCAACTAGACATCTTAGCACACTTTTTTTTTTTTTTTTTGTGCTTTCTAGCTGAAGCAGCCTGAGATTTGCGATTACGATGAGCAAGTTATTCCAAGTAGTCTTTGTTTTGCGACTTAAAAGGGAGCAAATGTATCATTAAGCATAAATGGAACAGAAAGTGGCAACAAATCATGTCACCTTTTCATTTGAGTCATTCTTATTTTCCACAAAATTTTCTTGGTATTTGAGAAAGACTAAGCATTGTGCTGGCATTCTTGCATCACTGAACACATACTCTGGCACACTGATTTATTTATTTTTCCCCTTCTTTAACTCTGGTGGAGCTGCTTTGCCAATTTAACCAGGACCAAGCCGTGAAAAGTGTCAACTCTGTGGTTTGCGCAGCTCTGTCTGTGTGTTGTTTGCATACCTAACAGATACAGTTCAGAGGGTGGGGAGGTGGAGATTTTGGAAGGTGAGCAACTGATGGTGCTTCTAATGTAATCCTTGGGGGGTTGATTATTCTTGGCAGGAGGACAGCGCTGATCTGAAGTGCCAGCTCCAGTTTGCCAAAGAGGAGGCAGCGCTGATGCGTAAGAAGATGGCCAAGCTGGGGAGGGAGAAGGACGAACTGGAGCAGGAGCTCCAGAAGTACAAGTCCATCTATGGAGACGTGGACAGTCCTCTGCCTACTGGGGAAGCAGGGGGCCCACCCAGCACCAGGGAGGCTGAGCTGAAGCTTCGTTTGAAGCTGGTGGAAGAGGAAGCCAACATACTGGGCAGAAAAATAGTGGAACTGGAGGTGGAGAACAGGGGGATTAAAGCTGAGATGGAGGATATGAGGTGCCAATATGAAAAAGAGTGTCTCAGCAGGGACCAGATTTCTAGCATTCCTACCTCACCCTACGGTGACTCCGTGGAGTCGGCCACAGAGCTGCGCCGGCACCTGCAGTTTGTGGAAGAGGAAGCAGAACTGCTGAGGCGGTCGATCTCTGAAATTGAGGATCACAACAAGCAGCTAACGAATGAGCTGAACAAATTCAAGTTTGAGCCAGGCCAGGAGCCAGGCTGGTTGGATGACACGGCATCGAAGTGTGGTGGCACCTTGCAAGAGGAGCTGAAGTCGGCCAGGCTGCAAATCAATGAGCTGAGTGGGAAAGTGATGAAGCTCCAGTATGAGAACAGGGTCTTGATGTCCAACGTCCAGCGTTATGACCTGGCATCTCACCTGGGCCTGCGCACTTCCAGCCCCAGAGACAGCGATGCCGACAGTGATGCTGGCAAGAAGGAGAGTGACAGCGAAGAGGGTCGCCCACCTCAGCCAAAGAGAGAGGGGCCCATCGGGGGTGAGAGCGACTCTGAAGAAGTTTATGAGAAGACGTCAGGTTTTGGGAGTGGGAAGCCATCAGAAGTCAGCGACCTGTGCTCCACCGAGCTCATGAGAGTGAAAGAAGACACTGAGTCTTTAATTAACATCAAACGTGAGGCCGAGCGGCTCGAAAGGACTGTGGACCGACTTATCACTGACACAGACTGCTTGATTTATGATGCAAAGGTGCACATAACCAGCAGCCCATCCACTGAGCAGGATTTCAAAAGTGGTGAGGAAAGGGGAGAAGATAAGCAGGAACCGGAGCTTCTGGACACCATCAACTCCAGGATGAAAGCTTTCCGTAAGGAGCTGCAGACCTTTCTGGAGAAGGTTGATCACGTTGGAGAGGGCCTTAAGGAGCAGATGGAGGACCTCTCCCCACTTCCCCATCTCACAGAGTCTTCCAGTTTTCTATCCACAATGACGTCCATGTCTCGAGACTCTCCCATTGGTAACCTGGGGAAGGAGTTAATCACTGACTTCCAGGTAGGTCGGCCTCTTGTTTGCCTTATTTCTGTTTATTGTTTCTCTTTCTTGCTGGCATTGCTACCCTGGAGCTAATTTTCCTCACAGCTGCTTTGTTATTATTTCAGACCTGTGATGTATTAAATTGTGTAATGTTAAACAAACAGTTTATAGGTTTTTTCCTTTTGTTTGTTTGCACAACTCCTTTGATTCAGAGGCGGTTCCTCATGGCAAAAAGGCTAATCCACTGGTGCTATAAAGATCTGTCTTCTTTCTGTCCGTAACAGCAGTGTTTCCCCATGAAAGAGGAGATTAATTTAAAAAACAAAAATAAAAAATTCTGATGAATGTCAATTAGCAGCCTTGCTAAGAAATGTGAAGAGGTCCTTATTATGCTCTCTCGTAAAAGTGTCAGGCGTGTTTTCAAAAGCCTTGCCAAATGAACCCAACCAAACGCAGTTTTCTAAGTGATGTGTTTTGAAAAGCCTGCTTACAGCTCACTCCCCTAAGCGAGCAGCGAGTGAGAAGCTCTGTAGCCAGCGAAGGACTGCCTTGCCTAAAGCCTTGCCCATGGGCGCATGTCTAAACTGCCACAACTGCCACACTGGATATGGCTTTTCTGCACAGCACAAGTAAGGAAGGAAGAGCCTTGTGTCCCGTATCCTTCATGACTTGTATGCTTGCTGTTGGTTTGACTCATGCATCCTCATTGCATGCGCCTCATAACCAGTGTTTGCATTCTTTTTTCCTCTCTTTCTCTTTTTTGCTTTTCAGATGTTTCAGCCCGTCATTTTGCTCATCCTCATTTTAGTTTTGTTCTCTTCACTTTCTTATGCCACTGTATTTAAGTTGGTTTTCCTGTTCACGCTTTTCTTTGTCTTGTAGTTTTTCAGTCATCTACCTTACCCATTTTTGTTTTCTTTATTCCCTCCTGTCCTTCTGTTTTTCTGTCACAAACCGCCCATGCACCTAACAGTCCAAACTGAGGGATCAGATGGAGTGGCAGCTCAAACAAGATCGTGGAGAGGAGCGAGAGATTCACCACCAGCGAGCCACCACCGACCCACACCGCAGAGCTGATGGAGACATTAAACTCTACAGGCCAGGAGACAAGGGCTGTTTCAGTCTAGAGGTCAGCAAAGCAGCCCGTCTTACTCACTGCCTCCTGCTGCCTTAGCCAGGAGATGAGTAACAGAAGCCAGGGTTTGGGGGGTAAATTGGACCAAACACAGCACCCCCCCTTGTGAAATCCGTGGTTGACCTCTTGTCCCCCGTGCAGTTTCAGAGAAGCAAATTGGTCCTGACTTTGGACTTATCACCCTGCTCCCAGTAGTTTCACTAAGTGGGAAATTACGTCTCAGGGACCCACTACAGTCACAAAAGATCTCTGAAAGATGTTGTAGTGCCTGATGTGAGATCATGCTTCTAGGTTTCATCTTGTTGAATATTTTAAGTCTGGAAAGTCTACAGATAGAAACCACTTTGCATTTTGCCTGTCAGCAGTCTGTCTGCACAGGAGAGGGTTTGATGCTGGTGTGCTTGGTGATTCTCAACAGGGAACACAGCACCCTGCACCTTCCAGAAAAAAAAAAAAAAAACTGTTTAAAGCAGAATTCTCCATTGTTTGGGTTGTTGAGTACTTTTCCATTGTCAAAAACATTTATCAGTTTTTATTTAAATCTTCATCCATGCAGAGGCCAGTAAACATCTCTGTAGCTGCTTTATCATCAACATAGATTGTCCAGACACTACAGCTGGTCCTGAATAAATCAATTTCTAATCAGTGTCCACAAAGGCAACTTGGAGCATTGAAAAATTTTTCTGCTGGTCACTGGGAAGCCAAATATACCCTGAAGCTGTGGTGGTTAGAGTAGCTTCTAATGAGGGGTGAGTTTAATGTTTTTTATTCTAAGGACACATGCGGTGACCCTAATATACCTGAAACCCATAGTTGAGTCTGGGAAAAGGAGAATTCTGTCTGAGACAGCTGGGTTTGTGAGTGAGCAATAATAAGCTCTAGAAAACAGAAGTAGGAAGAAAAAGCTTCAGAAAAGCTGGTAGCCAAGCAGCATGATGCTGTATTGGATTTCAAAGGGAGAGTGGCTCTTCATCTTAACACAGGTAATTCTTTGCTGTTTTTGTTTTGTTTAAACTATCCAGACATTGCAGAGTGTTGGTGGTATTAGAAGAACTAATTTGTTCAGCAGCTTCTTTTCCAATTTTTCACTTTTACTGGTGATGGTAAACCTCAGGAGGCATATTGGATATACCCAGGACACTATAAGTCTCTCACTGAAAGATAAAGTCTTCCTCAGCTGTGAAACAGATGATGAGGTAGAGAAACCTTGCAGTTCAGTATGGGTCCTTTTGCAATTGTATAGGTCAATAGTTATGGCAGATTTGGTCAGAAAATCACCACAGCAAGTGTTCACAATATTTTGGTTTTAATTCTGTCACTTTATTAATTCTCTTTTACCTTAGATCAGCCTTGTTATTATATAAATTTCTGCATATATGAGCTTTACCTGCTTTAACTTATAAAGTGAAAATATACACACTGGCCAGTGGATAACACTGTTTGATGATCTTCTTACTGTGTGTAGACTTTCAGCATGAGAAGAACACATTTCATTTCAGGGAGGTAAATGTTCTCTTTTTTAAGCAAGCAAACCCATTTTTCTAAATTCCAAGTTAAATTTTCTAAACATTCCAAACTGAATTTTAAATTAAAATTTTCCCAAGCAATCCTGAGTGGCTTCCATTTAGATGTTTCGCCTCTTTTGAAAAACAAGCATCGAGCATCGTGGGAGCCTAATTGTTTGATTAAATACAACAAATGCAGACTGACTTGTGCTTGAAACTACCCCCTAGCCTAACTATAAACATCTGCCTTTGTTTGGGCTTTGCACTGTAGTTGTTAGTTCCACAGTATTATTAGAATGTATTTGCATGTTAAAGAGGTGGGTTAGAGTCACAGTTCAAGGGAAAATTATATCTTGAAATTGCCTTAAGAGCAGGGCTTTGTTTTCTTGCTGAGACAAGCCATTCAGCTGCTACTGCGAGATGTTAGAGCCCATTGGGATGGATGTTCGATCCATTATTCATGAATTTAGCAGAGCTGGTTATGGTGGAAGAGAGAAATCGTTCCTCACGATCCAAAAAAAAAAAAAAAAAGAGTGAACAAGTGAGAATCACCCTGACTAAAAGACAGCAAGGAACTAAAAAAGGTAACACAGTGCTTTGTAGAGCAAATGCCTGGCACAAATCAAAGGATTGCTATGGCAACAAATGGAAACCAGTGGGAAAAATGGTAAATAATTTTTCATCTGGTGAATTTCACCCTTTTTACCAATGGAATATCCATAAAACAAAGGCAGCAGCTTCCTTAAAGCAGGCTGCAGTCTCCTCCTGTTTAATCAGAAAGAATACATACTGGAGAGGAAAAATTTCACTTCCTCAAATGACCAAATACAGTGTGTTGCAGTATTTGATACCTAATGCTCTAAAATGGGGCTATATGTGTAAGTGTTCTGCCCTTATCTGTAAGTATATACCTGAGTATATATCAGTATATTACCTGAGTGAGATATAAATCACTAAAGGCAAAAGCTCTCATCTTTGTATTTCAGATTTGCATTATTTTAATACATGATTTTTAAATACTTATCCATTTTTATCTGTGTAGAGAAGTGCTACAAAATCTCTGACACTTCCTGGTTATGGAAAAAAAACCCACAAAACACTGAAGTGAATTCACTTAAAAGGAACAAGTTGTCACCAGAGAATTAAAATAAAGGCAGATAGGCCAGAGAAGGTGAGAGCATGTCTTAAACAGCAAGTCTTCCACAAGGTGTAGTAGTAAAGTGGATAGAGCTAACACTGAAGAATAATTTCTTTTTGGCATTTCTTAAACCCTTCTTTATCACTTATCATGTCCTAAAGAAATTTAAAACATCTCTGTTACTCTAAGTTAATACCTGGGTTAAGTGTGGGCCAACCAGATACAGTTATGTGCAAGTTAGGTGAGTCACTTTCCCACTTTGAGTCAAAACTTCTGTATGGATCCATTTTGGACATATGAGGAGACTTTTGGTCTATATTTTGAATGTTCTATTCTTAGCTGGTTTTGGAGTGTCTATGCTCCTTCTGTGCAATTTTCATAATCCCATGTGACAACTTTTCAACTGGGCGGCTTTTGCAGCAGCTCCCAGCCATATGCTGAAAATTTATACATCCTTTTCTCTTGCCCTGATTTAAGATTTTGGTTTCCCTGAAAGGAAACAGTGAATGTTTTATACATTGTGACTTTTCTTTCTCCTGAAAAGCAAAACAAAACAAAAAAAAAACAACAAAACAAAACAACCTAATGAGGACCATGTAGAAGGCTGTATCTCTCAGCGTCCACTATTTCTCCAATGCAAAGTTGTGGGAAAAAGAAAGACAAACTGGTGCTGACAGTATTCCTTCCCACTAAGATTAGGGGCAGCAAGAATCATTTACTTTGATGAATTGTATTCTTTCTTGTTATGCAAGGTTCTGTAAAGGTTGAGAATATAATGGATTAAAAGACTCTTTATGATGTAAATCTGGATATCCCAGTCCTAACTGAACTCAGTGAGACTTTGTGTACTATCCATACAATGAGATGGATTTTTAAAGACTTGGATCAAAATGTTCTGTGTTTTCCCACATTCTGAGACTCACCATATAAGCACAAACAACCACACAACTGCATATTATTGTGCACTAGCAAGTAGAATATATGTCATTTACTTTAAAGGGTGA
The DNA here is from genome assembly GCF_000747805.2 of Chaetura pelagica. Lineage (NCBI taxonomy): Eukaryota > Metazoa > Chordata > Aves > Apodiformes > Apodidae > Chaetura > Chaetura pelagica. The sequence goes on from NW_009970725.1 coordinate 13,177,672, forward strand.
GGAGAAGAAGCATCTTCAGAACATCTTCAGAAGCAGCCTCTGAGAATTCAGTTAAATGTGTATTGCATGTGAAAAGTAATCCAAAAGGCACTGGAAGTTGCTCTCTGCTCTGGTTGATTGTATATATGCAATGGCCAGCTGTCGCATGTGAAAAACTAGGAGGTTTTAGACTGTGTGGTCAAATGTAAAGTCCAAATATCAAAGCATTATAACGTAGCCTTGGGTGAGCAGCATAAAATGTTCATCTTTTTGGCTTCCTGGAATTGCACGCAAATGCTGGAGAACACCTTTCAGCCTTGCCTCCTCAGGCCTTATTTTACTCCATCCCTTTTAAAAAAAAAATGTTGTTTTTTTTTTGCATATAAACCAATTAAGTTTGCAGGCAAATTGAGTTTGCAATTAGCTATGGCAAAATGTAGAAAACAGGCAAGTAAAACCCTGACGTACCTCAAGGTGCATGGCAATATTGTAAAAACAAATCATGGCAGAAATGTGGAATTTTGCAAGCTGAAAGTAACCTGAAAAGCCTCCAAAACTCTGAGAGGGGCAGAATGGGATTGGTGCAATTAGGGAGTGGTGGTGAAGCCCCCAAAGCTTGGATGACTTTTCTCTGAACATCCTCTTGAAATAAAGACATCAGCATGGATTAGCTTGTTCTGGAGTGATAACAGGTGAGAGAAAAGGACTTGCCAGAAGGATTCGGTTCTGCCTGTTGGAGAGGATGGGGATGGAAGTGGATCTGGAAATTGGGATTAGTGGGAAATTGTCACTTGTTGCTGAGCTGCAGATTAAGTGCAACTGCTTCTGTGGCACTGTGATGGAGTAGTAATAGCTTTTAGTTCCCGTTATAGAGTGTTTGTGTGTCTTGTTGTAGTGAGTTTGTAGTGAGTCTGTTTCAGTGGTGTCAGTACATTGTGTGGTGTCTGTCATATTTGGGGTGTTTTCTGTGTAGCGTGTTCATTAATAAGAACAAAGGAAACAAAGAATGGAAGTTAACAGGTTATCAATTTTTGTGTCAAATTTGCAGCACTGCTGTTTTCCAAAGCAAAACTACAGTTGTGCCGTAGACTACATCTTGCTGATTATATTATAGGGATCTGCTGTAAATATATAGACATCCATCAGTGCAGTACCAGGTACCTGACCTGCATATGCAGGTATCACATGATACATTTCTACACCTTCTTTGTTCACAATCCAGATTTTTAGCAGCAATCAATTAGGCACTTAAGCAGCCTTTCTCTCTCTCAGGGTGAGCAGTACTAATCCAAATGCTTCTGATATAAATGACATACCAAATTGCGGACTAGGAACAGTCTCCAGGTTGCACCAGAAGGCAAAACATGTGCATCTCTGTGTTCGTGCATTAACTGCTTTTCAACACCTTTACTTTGCTGCTTGTAAAAAAAATATTTTCCTTAAAGAGGCAAAGCAATTGTAAAAAATATTTCCACTGCCTAGTGTGCCATAATAGTCTGTCTGCCTTTAGGATGTATTTCATCTCTTCTAATTCCAACAGGTACCACATAATTACAGTGCCAAAGTTTCCTGAAACTTAGCTTTGTGTGGGATGCGTGTTTATAAAAAAAAATTGCATGACTGTATAATTTTCTTGCCCTAATTTTGCAGACATAAGGTGTTGTCCATATAGATGTAACTACATGATTCCAATTAATACTACCCTGAAGTAGAAAAAAATATTTTTTAGCAAATCATTTTTCACTGGAAAACACAAGGGTGAAGAGAACAGTGGAAAATTCAAACCCGACCTTCCTGGTAACTTTTGCTGCTCTGATTCAGTTTCCAGTTTCAGGAACCCCAAGATAACTAATATTTCTTACTATCTAAATGTGTATTTATATGACTGTAAGGAGAGTCATACTAAGATCAGTTATGCTTCCTAAATATTTTAAATTAACCTTGTATGCATTTTTACAAATCGTACTTTTTCCATTTCTGGAAACACATAAGATATTTTTAACTGATTATTGCCAACAGAAGAGCATTACTATGTCTCATCTGTTTTCACCAGACTTTGCATGATTTTACCTGATTTTTAATTCATAAAAGAAGGAACACACTTTTTGTGTTGTTTTTTTTTTTAGTGTATTCCTGAATTAACTAGGTACATTGATTCTTATTTACCATTTTCCTAAAGAGAGTGGATCAAAATAAAAGAAGGCAGAAATTTCTGTTAAAAGTAATTTTCCCTGTATTGGATAAGAAATCTAAACTGATATACCTGCACATAGCCATCTCACCATTTACAAATGTTTGTGCAAAACTGGCAGATCCCATTGCATGCAATTATTTTCATATAATTTATGAGACCAGATTTTGGCCTTGTGCAATATAAGATGTCTGCAGACAGATTAAGATGTAAGGTTAAATTGATAAGGCAGATAATGTGCTTTTGGTCACTTCCAGTACCTTTCAGAGGGCTAAAAGTGTCTCTTCCTCAGGTACAAAGCAGACGTGCACAAGTCAATAAGTGAATCAAGTAAAGGAGTTGAAAGGGCCTAGAAAATTATATAGGGACATTTTTTGTTTAGTGGAGTATGGGAGTGCTTTATGGAATGCTTCCATTTGCCATACCTCCTTTTTTTCCAGAGAGGAGGAGAGGAGCATCTGTTCCAGTGACAAATACTTTTTGAATGACCGGAAGTGTCCCGGCAAGGTTGCCAAGGGATTATGCTTTGAAGCCTGAAGTGATGCCTTCTTTAAATGCATCTTTAAGTCTGGGAAATAGGAGTTCAGTGCCATAGTATTTTCTGTGGTCATACATGTGAAGAGGATGCCACCTGGCTGAGCATCACCTTTTTATGTAGAAAGTTCTGAATGGGAATATCTAAACTGATATACCTGCACATAGCCATCTCACCATTTACAAATGTTTGTGCAAAACTGGCAGATCCCATTGCATGCAATTATTTTCATATAATTTATGAGACCAGATTTTGGCCTTGTGCAATATAAGATGTCTGCAGACAGATTAAGATGTAAGGTTAAATTGATAAGGCAGATAATGAGATTAATTTACGTAGTATAAATAGTGAGGTCTGTGACTCTGCCTTCTTCAGCCTTTATTTTTTAATTAAATAACTTTCGGAAGTAGAGTGGGTGGAATGCCCAACTTAATGAGAACATAAAATTGAAAGTACTAAGATTAAAATAGTTCTGGTCCTGAAAGGGGAGATACATAAGCATTTTGGTCATGTCTCAGCCTCGCACAGCTTTTGACTGTGACAATTGTGGAGTAATTCTGTTGAGTGGAAATCACTGAATGAAGTCGACTTGTGCAGAGAGCTGTCCTGTATCTGAAGAAAGGAACCCGATAATGCTTAGTTGGTTTAATAAATGCTATCCCATTAACTGCCTAATCATGTTGTAAATGAATAAATAATTAGGTTCAATATACGCACATTGGATGTGTCATCTGCAGAGATGTTAAAATTTTATAGCGTTGATTATCGTAGAGAAGTGTGGAATGCTCTAAATAGGAGCTGATCTGGGAAACATCATTGATGGTGCTCTGTATCAGCTATTCAACTGCAATCCCAGAGCAGAGGCCTGAAAAGAGTAACCAACATGTAACATCAGCATTCCAGCTTCAGTTTTCTGAAGCGACACAGGAAATTCCCACACATATTTAGGTCATTGCTATTTATTTGCACAGTGTGCTGTGGTTTTAACTATTGATAACCATGAATTGTGCAGATGTCTATCCTGCAATTCCTTTCTTTTTTCCTTTTTTTTTTGTTTTTTTTTGTTTTTAACACCACGGAGACATTTTCTGCTAAACCTATCCCTTTGTCCTGCTGATCAGCTCAGGGATTCCCATTTTTTACCTGTACAGAATATATCGATACAGGAGCTTCAGGCTCAGCTTGAGCAGGAGACGAGACTTCACCAAGAGGAGCAAGAAAAGTTTGCAGAAAGGATCATGCAGGTAAATACGAAACCCACCTGCTGGGAGAGATGTATGACCATAATGTGTGGCATGGATCTTGTTGTCAGGACCGTGGGAACTTGTGTCATAGAATCATAGAATGGTTTGGGTTGGAAGAGACCTTACAGATCATCTTGTTCCAAGCCTCCTGCATGGGCAGGGACACCTCCCACTAGACCAAGTTGTTCAGCGCCCCATCCAGCCTGGCCTTGAACACTTCCAGGGAAGGGGCATCCACAACTTTCCTGTGCAACCTGGTCCAGTGTCTCACCACCCTCCCTCTAAAGGATTTCTTCCTAATATAGAACTAAATCTACTCTATTTCAGTTTGAGACTGTTACCCCTTGTCCTGTCACTACATGCCCTTGTAAAAAGCCCCTCCCCAGCTTTCCTGTAGCCCCTTCAGGCACTGGAAGGCCACTATAAAGTCTCCCCTGAGCCTTCTCTTCTGCAGGCTGAACAGCCCCAACTCTCCCAGCTTGTCTTCATAGCAGGGGTGCCCCAGCCCTCTGAGCATCTTTGTGGCCCTCCTCTGGACTTGTTTGAACAGCTCCATGTCCTTCTTCTGTTGGGGGCTCCAGAACTGGACACAGTATTCCAGGTGGGGTCTCCGCAGAGCAGAGCAGAGAGGAAGAATCACTTCCCTTGACCTGCTGGTCACACTTACTCGTGCCTGTGCCTGTTTGAGCTCACCTGACTACATAAAGAATCTAGAGGTTGGAGAAATGTAATCTCAAGCCTATCTTGCCATTTTTAATCTGGTTTCTCTGCTTGATGGAGAGAAGTTTTGTCCTCCCATGTCCGGGGGAAGTTGAGGTAGAGGCATCAAATTCTGCTTGGGGAATCATATCAGTCCTTTCAGCTCTCCATGAGCTAGGGAAGGGTGCATTTAATCTCTGGGAGTACAGTTTGACTCTGTGCCTTACTCTGACCCCTCCTAGCCCAAAGAAAACCCAACGTGCTCATAACTGAGACACAAAGCAGGACTTTTTTGTATTTCTCAATACCCCATGCTTCCAAGCCACTTATTCATAACTGGTGAATAAATCATATTATGTTACATGGGCTCCCTTGGTCTTTTGAAAGCTGTAATATATTACTCAATCATTTTGTGATCTCCAATTCCTAGAGCAGAAAAATATATCTGTTGCTAATTTTTGCAGGCTGTTTGGCTCTAATCTGAAGTTTTCTTTTTAAATTAACTTTGTAGATTAAATATAGCATAATGCATAGTATAAAGCATTTTTTCTTGTGCCAGCTAATCTTGTTATGCCCAAATGGTATCTCTGTTTTTTTCATAAGTAGCTTTAATTTCCAGTTGATCTCCACACGAGCTTTCTCATGGAGGCTGTTGAAAGCAACCAGTAAATTGATTTCCTTCCTAGTTGCCTGGGCCATTAAAGCTTTTTGGAAGCTATGCTTGCATCTTAAAGTTCTTTTCTTTCACAATAGATATCCACTGAAAAAGCATTATGATCTATGAAGATACCTCCACCAGGGTCTTCTGCAAGAATTTGTGACCATGCGTACTTATATAATAATCGTTTGTAAAAACAATGAAAAATGCAGTAAAGTCAAAGTCAGCTATTCATGCTGACAGCCAGTAGAAAAAGAAGAATAAAAGCATCTTCTGGATTCTTCATTTTTTCCAGATTATGCCTATCCTGTTGATATGACTCCTTTTTTATTATCCTCCAGGATTTCTGGTGGAAATGACTCAGATCTTTGCTGTATTTAACCATAACTTAATTTGGAGGAAGAAACTGCATCACCACAGAATCTATTTGATTCTTCCTGTAAAAATTAGATTCAAAAGAACCTCCTAATTTACTATTTCACTTTTGGCAATGTTTAATGAGATCAAATGGGTATGTGCTAGCACTGTGCATTCTCCCTAAGTAGTATTTTGAGTTGCATCTATGGGTTTGGGGCTGTTATAGCTAATTTTATTCCAGAGAACTTTTAAACTGGATTTTTAACCCACTTAAGCTAGCAACTACTGTAAATAATTTTAATTTAATCAGGAACTTTTTAAGGCATTGTCATGTAGATGCTAAAAATCTGTGTTACATCAGAGGATGTAATTTAAAGGGCAGGAAAATCCTTAGTAAACCATCTAGCCCAGTAGCCTGGGTCAGAAGGATTTTAATGTTGCCATGAAAATCAAGCATCTGATTCTTAGCAGTATTGTTAGGGGCTCCATGCTCCTGAAGAAGCATCTCTGAAGTATTCTTCATTCCTATGTGCATGTTGTTTGTTGAAAGGTGCGTTCCTATGGCTTAAATTGTTGTGGTCATTCGTGTACTGTGGCTTTCATAGATTTCATCTATGGAGCTGGTCAGCAAAAGAGGAGGCTGTTCTGCAGAATGTAAAATAGTAGAAACTGGTATCTGTAAGCAGGGGCTCTATTCATTTTGCATTGGCCTTTGCTTGATCAGTGTGAACCACAGCTTGCTTGAAGTGGAAACACAATCTCATCTGTGCATTTGCTGTTGGATGCCGGTCATGCCAGGGCTTGGTTTTGGCATATTGAGGTAGAAGTCACACTGAAAGAATAATGTCTCAGGTGGCCTTGTGTTGAAACAGATGTAATTATGTGTGTATTCCAAAGCATGAACCTTTCTTGGTGCTTCTAGTGCTGAAACTGAGAGACGTGGTGAATGCTGAGTTGCAGCCAATGCAGCTTTGGTTCTGTGCATGTGTCTCTGATCTGGTCATACCAGAATGAGAAATGTTCACTGTGATGCCTCAGAATATGAGCTGTGAGAAGTGAGGTACCAGTAGTTGTGTCTGAGATACTGGATGTGGTTCCTCGGGAAGTGTTGCCCTTCCAGAAGGAGAGTGAGACATAGCTACAGTGGAAAGGATGAGTCTGTGACCAGGGAGGAAAAAGGCAAGGAGAGCATTTCAGGCTGTCTGAAGGGCAGCTGTGGCCCCACCTTATAGGAATAACTGCAAATGTGTTTAGTAGGTGTGATATGTGCAGCAGTGTGAGGTGGTGTCTGTGCTGGGAACATAATACACCGATACAACCAAGAGAGGGAGGAAAACATGAGTGGTATATGAAGTTTATGGAGCAACAATGGTCTCATGCATCTTTAAAGTAAACAAACTGTCCACCTGCGTGGCAGGTTGCTTGGGTATGGTTATCTAAGCTTATTGGCAGCTGTCCTCTAATTTCATAGAATCACAGAATGGCTAGGGTTGGAAGGGACCTTAAAGATCATCATGTTCCAACCTCCCAAACTCAATAACTACTCACTACTGATGAGAATTAGAGATTTCAGGTTGTCTTGCGCAACAAAATACAAGCCCTGGATATCACCCCATTGACATGGTGTCTGTTGTTCCATTAAAGCTGGAGGAGGAGCATATGCAGACCCTACGGAGGAAAGACTTGGAAGTGCAGAGCTTGACTTTGCAGAACAAACTGGAAGAGAAGACCTGGAGCCAGGAGAAAAACCTCATGCAGCAAGAACTCAGGCATTTCAAGCAGGACACCTTTCTCCTGTACGTCAAGCTAAAATGGCTGCTGAAACATTGGCGGCAAGGCAAGCGAATGGAGGAGGAAGGGGAGGACATGTTAGAGGTAACTGTCCCACCTCATTAACCCAATGAAACTGCAAGCAGTGGGGTTATTGGGGTGTCCCTTCTTTAAGTGTAGACTGTATCTATGGTGTGGCATCAGCAACTTCATTGTTACATGTAGATTTAAAGGGAACTCAAATTAAACACAAAGCCTTTTTTCAAGCTGGCTTGGGCTAGATTATATTCTGTGTATGTTACAGATCACCCATCTTTAAATTTAAACCTTTAACTAGTACAGGCATCTGGTCCTGAAAAATTAGCTCATAATAAATGAAAACTAAATTAAGTCTCAAATACAGGACTCCTGAACAATTTTTGGAAAGAAAAATACATTAGCAAGCTGATGGAGTCAAATCTATTTAGATGGGCTGAGAGCTGTTGTTCCTCTCAACGCGTGCACAGCGTGTTCCTAACAAAGCCTTCAGCCATGCATATGGAGGGAAACTCTGCTTTCGTCTTGGCAGTAGAATGATACAGCTTCTTGTGGGAACTTACAGTGAATCATTCTTGTTTGTTCCTCTTCTCCCTACACACGTCTATCACACACCAGTAGTCATCATGGTGATTTTCCAGGAAGCAACTAAATAAAGATCAGGAGTTTCAGAAGCACATAACAACCTGGCATCCCCAGGCTGATGCATCTCAGCAGGGGTGTGATTGCCAGCTGATGTGCATGGTGAAGAAAGGTGCAGCTGTGTTGAGTTGCACATCCAAAATTGCCATTAGCTTTGGAAATCTTACCTCAAAAAAAATGAAGTGGGAAAATGTGTTTTACCATTCTGACATTTCATCCAAAATTCTTGAAAATAATAGATTTATTTTGCAGGTTCATGCAATTCTGAAACCATTTGCTAAGGCAGCTAAGTATTTTTCTTGTTATTTCTTATATTTTTGTGCCTGATGTTCTTCAGTGTTTGCTGCATTTGGCAGTAAAAGTAACCTTTCAGGTCTGGTAAGACTGTGCTTAAATTGAATACTCTAATTTTTTATATTCTTAGATTAAGGGTGGATGAAGATCTTAACCTTCATCTGCTGTGGTAATACAAGTCAGAAACAAGAAATAACTTGGAAATAACTTGCTTCTTACTTTACTTCAGCAGTACTGATTTGCTTCAGTGTGAACTAGCTCATCTTCTAATAACAAAATAGCTTTCATTTTTTCACTGTTTGGAATTTTTGACCAATTAATTTACAATTAATCCACCTCCAGTCATTATTGGAGTCACGTGTTTTGATAATGCCTTAGAGAGGAATAAAGTGCTAGATTTGGACACTTCCTGATCTCCACGTCTTCTGCAGACAATACGCCAGTGTCTTGTATAGTTTTTCATTAATGCATGATGGATTATATCCATTATGCTGGATGGCAGTTGTACACTCAGCCACGTTGATCTCCTATTTTGCAGGCCCACACAGGGTAGTGTTCACATATGCAATGAGTCATATATCGTCCAAAAGATTGTTTCCTGTAGCCTACAGATTAGAAGTCCGTATATCCCACCACACAGATGCAGAGGAAGAGCCTTCCCTTAGCCCTCCAATAGATTTCTGCACCCCCTGAGGTAAATGGCAAAAAAGTGTTGATGTGTCCCATCTGCTTCATTTTAGATCGAGCACCCCGAGGCCCTCCCGGACTTTGGCATTCAGTCTGAGCAGAAGGAGCGAGATGCAGAGCGCGAGGAGGAGGAAGAGGATGTTGTGTTTGCACTGACAGATTTCTCCCAGCGACCCACCACAGAGAGCACTGACCATGGACCACAGCTGCAGACTGCAGAATTACTGCAGCAGCAGAAGCAGGTACTATACCATTTGTATGTCATGCACTGGGAACAGAAACTGTGGTTTTGCCAAGGAAGTTAATTTTCTTCTGCTGCTGTGTTAAATCACCTAGAATCATACATGTAAAAATACTTCTAGCTACACAGCAGTTACAGTGGATTTCATCCATTGTATTTATATTTAATCAGGAGCCACGTGATTACTCTTCTGTTGGCAGATACTATCAGTGAAAAATCCTATTTCCTCTTGTGGCTGTTTGCCCAGAAACATCTATCAGTATGTGATGGTTTGCAGAATTTACATGCTCCTCTTGCCTGAGCACATCTATTTTGTCTACCATCAAGCTTTTAGCAAGAAGAGGTGATGTTGTCTCCTTTAAAGAATTTAAGAAACTAGCATATATTGAATGCTTCCCTTAGAGATGATGGGAAAACAATGCAAAAGCTCCTTCCTGTCCCTGGGCTTGTTTTTAAATGCCTATAAGTAAAACATGCTGATTTTTCCCTGACATCTCCTGTGCCCTGCCTTTGTGCATCAGAGCACTGCTATATATCCTAGCTTTTTCCTTTGTGTATTTAATATGCCAGCAGTCCTAACAATAATAATAGCAAACATTCAAAGGGGACAGATTTAAGGCTTTCAACAGTTCTTCAGGAGCATCTTCTTATATTTTTAAAATAGAAGTAGTTCAGATGAGAACATCCTGTTACAGGGAATTATTTACAATCCTAAGTAGAATGGAGCAAGATTTCTGTGTAAAACAAAAATTCAGTGAAAAAGTTCTTAAAGCCTTATGCCTTATGCCCCATCTCTAACCAGGTCATTGATGTGGGAGCCCACTACACAATTACTGCTCTCAGACAAATATACACTCTCTATGACCACATTATTTTGCTGGACTCATGACAGGATCTGGGGATAGTATCTTTGCATTTCAGGTCTTTGCTTTTAATTCCCCAGACTCTCACGACTATGCACGACCTGTTTATTTATTATCCATAGATACACATCAGGCAACAGCAAGTCTCTGTCCTATAATAAGGTTAGGCTGGTGCTTCGAGATGCACAGGCATCTTGCAACCTACCTCTCAAGATGTAACTTCAGCTGAAATTTCTGTTTGAATAATAAAAAAGCAGAGATCTGTGGACTTCATTATACTTCATATTCTCCTTTAAGTTTATATACTCTTTTCCTTTCCTTTTTCATAGTGCTAGCTGACAACTCCTTTCTCCAGCTATTGTTTTCTGTGAAGTGTGCTACCAAATAATATTAATTTTATCACTTTGGTATTTGGAAAGTTTCTGTTGTTCCTGACCCTGTGGGAGGTCAGATGTTGCTAATTTCAAGGACTTAACTTTCCAGTCACCCAGACCTGTAACTGTCATCCTCTCCGCAAACTCTTCTCTCCCAGAGACAGAAAAAGGCCTCAGAAATTATGTTCCTGAGCATGTCATTTAACTGCATTCCATCCGTAGACTAATTTAATCTAAAACGCGTAAAATAAATATAAAGCAGTATACTATCTTAGTACAAGGTCTGTCATTTCCCTATATCTTAAAATTACCAAGAACATTCAAATAAATTATGTCCTGTTTGAAATAATAATTTCTTAGGCATCAATCTCAATTAAGCTGACAGAAATGGGAAGTAGGATTGCATATCATTAATTTTTGTATAGGTTGCACGATGATGTGCAGCAGTTCCAGCTAATCTTGCTTAAAGAAATTACCCCATAGGAACAGACCATGTCTCAGTACTCCTCTTGATATTGAATATTGCATGATATCCAAATGGACTTGTGAAAGTAAATAGGTTTCTTGCCTTCCAATCAGGAAAACACAGGAAGAATGAGGGAGTTTCCCAAATATTTCCTATGTTAAGGTCAATTACTTGTTTTGCCTGCTCATGCCAATGAATCTTGTGACAAGTGATGTGTTCACTCATATGCATGTAAAAGAGGTTTTCAGTGCTGCAGGACATATGTTTGTCAGTGGCAAGAAAGAGTGATGATAATAATCTGACACAGAAATAGGAAGCCTTGGTGTAGGTTAATTCTTACACTGTCATAGATTCAGCACATCAGAAGTGTCTTCTGGAGAACCATGACAGAAGAGCAGCTGCCTACTCATCTCCTGCAAGCTCAAGGCTCTGCCAGAGCCAAGCTCTCCCCTCACATCCTTTAGTATCAGTTGCCCTGAATTGTCCGTCTCACTATGGTGGATGGCTTGGCTCTGCAAACCTCCTGAATGCAGGATCTTTGCCATGCCCAGCAACATCACAGACCCAGGTCCTTGCTCTACACACATTGCAGACTTTCACTCATAAACATCAGCTCCACTTAATTTATGTATGACCCCAAAACACATTAACTAAAAACTAGAGCAAGAAACCATTTCACCTGTGTTGTCCCAGCTTTGAAAGTTCTGAGAGTATCAGCAGACCTGACCTCCCAGTACACCACTGACTAGCCAGGCTGTGCTGAAAAACACACAGAGTTTTGGGGGTCTTCTGCAGTTTCCATAAGCTCTCAGCGGGAATTGAGCACAGATTTTATAGGAAACATGGGGTGAGTGGTGAAGCTGGAAGTCTCCAAGGTTTGCACCTGTCCAGAAGAGCCCTAAATTGCTGATTCTGCCTGGCAAGCTCCCGGATTAAACGCATCAGCACTTGTTTCACATTAGGAAGGAAATTTTGTGAGAGACTAGGAGTAGCTGAGATAACTAGGTCAGAAAAAATAAAGAGCTTACAGTAACTTGAAGTAACCTGTATTTATTTTTAACATTTAACATTAATATTTAATGGCTTGTATTTTCAGCCTGCACTCTTTGCTGCTGACTTTCTCACCCTGCCTGGAAAGTGGAACTGTTTTGAAAAAAAAAATTAAGCAGCCTCAATTTTTGTATGATTTGAGGTACTCATCTTGGTGGAAAGTAAACATCTCACTTGTCTGGGATTTTTATGTGGCCAGCGTGTAGAGGGATGAAGGCATAGTAGAGGGAAAAGGAGAGAAAAAAAACCCTCATTGGTTGATGAGAGGCAGAGTAGATGAGGGCTCTGAGAAGAGCCAGTTAATCTTTCTCTTCATGTCACAGTCCTTTGGCTGGTAGATGGGGCACACTGCAGAAGGGATCAGGCAAGGAACTAGTAAGGTTCAAGAGCCAGTCTGGTCATGGGCAGCAGGTAAATTGGGCTGGTGGCACAGTAGAGGAGGGCTTTCTGCAAGTCACCATCTCTATGTCTATAGTATGAAATCAAGCACAATAGACTGTGGGGAAAAAAAAATTAAAAAAGAAGAGATTTGATTTGTTTTGGTTGAGTAGAAAGGGTGAGATACTTGTTGCATGGTGTAAGTTAGGGGAGTAAAAAGAAAGGACTTCACACATCTGTGGTCCAATGGAAAAAAAAAATTAAAAAACAATACACTCCTGTTGTTGCTTGAGGGGTGTCAAGAGAATTCCCAATTAGATCTTTTTTTGCTCATACAATATTTGTTTTCAACACTTAGCTAGGAGAAAAGCCCAAAGGAACAGTAATTAAGACCTAAATATGATAAAATTATTTGCACCAAGATCTAGCTTCACTTTTGCCCAGATCTGTGATTACACAAAGGCAAACACAGAACAAGGAGTTGTCATTTGCTGTTTAGGTTCCTGGCCTTGCATTTTTAAATGACTGTTCTACTAAACTGCTTGTAATACCAAGATGTGGCTTAATTCTTGAGTGAAATTCTCAGAGAAAAAAAGAATAGTGAATAAAAACAGAACCAAGCTTCAAAAACTGCCCTGGCTCCAAACCTTTCTAGAGCTGGAGGCTCCAGTCTCTGGGATTGACTCTGCCTAGTACAGGCTCCAAAGTTCTGAAATTTAATGGAAGCTTTGCTATGTTTTTATTTGTCGTGAGCTGTTGTTCCCTTTGCCTACAAATCCTGAGCTGTGGATGCAACAAGACTTTAAAATTTTCATGATTAGAAGGAATCAGTCAGATCCCTCCATGCTTTAAATTTTGGTAATGGGTAAAGTACTAAAGAGCCAGCTCCTTGCATGGGAGACTGTCCAGGGAATCGCAACAGTGATCTGTTTCTTCTGCCTGTACAACATCCCTTAGAGGAAGGGGAAGACCATAACAATCCTTATTGTGTCTCCATGGTACTTACTCTTATGCAGAAGCTGTTAGACAATTTTACCAGCAAAGATCTCAACCATGTCTAGATATAAATGTTGTATTTCAGACCACATTGTCTCAGAGCGCTCTGTCTGTTCTCCAAAAACACTCCTGTTTGGCCACACAGAAAAATAATCTCACAGACCTCTCCAACTTCAGACTGTAAATACAAATTTATGAGGGGGGGTGGGGGGGAAAGACTCCTCTGCAGAAATTAGAAGGATATAACCAAAATTGGGTTTATATTGGCAAGTTAATTAAAATCCCAGCAAGCCCAGGGGACACCTGGGGTGTTTGTCTCATAACAGTGACATTGATGTAATGCCTCTAGAAATAAGACATGCCCTCATCCCAGTAGGCTACAAACCTGCAATGAAGCTCTTCTGGCTCCTCTCTATACTAGTCCATCACTTCTTTCTTTGCAAACCTATTTTTACAGGACTCTAAAGCTATGAAATATATGCACGGGAATGAGGGATGTGGTTTTCTTTGCTGTTATTTTATTTTTCTTCTGCCTCATTTCCCTTGGGGAACCTTTAGACTACTTGGCTGGAGAAAGATTTATGCAATGTACCAGAAAACACACAGCATGGCTCTTGAATGAAAGCACTTCATAGACATTTGGGGTCAGGGTTTTTAAAGAGGATGAGGTCAGATTTTGATGTGCTCAACACCCAGCAGCTCCTGTTGCAACACAAAGGATAAATCTTCAAAAGAGCTCTTATTCTGCTTACTACACAAGGGGCTTGGGATGTTTGGAGAATTTAGCCTTAGTTGGGTATCAGAATGAAAATTCATGGTGGAAACATAAAATCTCATTACATATTGAAAAGTAGGTGATTTTATATGCATGACGGAGACTTCTGCTGGATAGTAGAAAACTGCTAATTGGCATTACATCTTAATGGAATTAATTCTGCTTCTGTGCGTGCATCTCTGCAGAACCCCATGTTAAACACCATCACATTTCATTAGCCCAAACAGATTATACGTCAGTCAATGAGCACCTGCAGTCATTTCACTGCATCTAGCATATTTTTGCTGATGAGCCAAATGGCTTGGAAAAAGTAGACCACATTTGTGGTTTTTTTAAAAGAAAAAAAAGCCCCGTGGTATGTGTGATTAATAATTACAGAAGTGTGTGAGGTGGGTTCAGTGATGCCAAAAATCTGATAAGCATATAAAATCAGCTTAGTTTTCTGCATAAAATTTTATATGAATTGTTACTGAAAAAAAGCACATGAAAGTTATTTAGATTTTTGCATACATCTCTTTACTTGACTTACAAAGCAGGTGACATGTAGGTACTTCATGAAACACCAGATAATAGGAATTACAGGAAGCCTTTACTTGGGAAAATAAATAAAAATTTATTAGACTATCATTCAAAAATCAAGACAGCTAATTTGAGTTAGGCCTTCCCAAGGAAGCTGATGCATTCATGAGAACCAGGTGATAAAATGCTGAATTTCTTGAGTAAGCTTTCCCATTTTTCTGCTCACGCTGTGTTTGCTAATCAAGCACAATTTTCTTAAATGTCTTTCCTATTCAGAATAACTTGTCAGATACAATCTATGGCTACTCTTCTGTTCTTCAAGAAGCTCATTGGGAATATTTGATTTAAATTTTGGATAAATAAGTCATGTTACACATTTCTGTTTTCTAATTCAATGACTGCAAAAACCAGTGAGATATCTTTTCTTTTACTGATCCAGAATGAATGTTTAAAAGACATTTCTCGATGTTTGACAGAAAAATGACAGGTTTTGCAAATGTCCAGGGAATTTGCAGAAAGTAATGCCAAAACCAAGAAAGAAAAATTAGAGATTTTAATAAGTATATATGCTGTCTTTCAGTACTTGCCAAGATCAGATATCAGCTCTGGGCTAGGCTTTTAGTTTAACTCTGTTCTTGTCTCCTGGATGGCACAAGAACACAGACAACATTCTCAGTGTGACCACAACATTCTCAGCAAGATGTGGATGGGGATTTGCTGTTTGATCCTATCTGAAAGAGAGGAAGTGGCTTACCTGGCATTTGTGCCTTTGGTACCAAACTGAGTGCTGCTGCAAAGCTAACTGGTGTGCAGCTGCCTGGGACTGAGGAGAAATGGGAAGTACAGATGAGTAAAATATCTTTGCTGAGATACTCAGAGCAAAACCACACATTTTTTTCCAAAATAATTTTAACTGCTAATACAAAAGCTCTGAAAATTAATCCCTTTTCTTTATATGCAGTTTACAAATATTTGAGGTTTGTTGATGAGCAATAACTGTATCTAGTAAATGTTCAGCTACCAAAAAAACCTCAGGAATGATACTCTATCTTTGATTTACAGTATTAAAAAATAAGTTATTACAGATGTCCTCAATCCGGCAAGATTCTTAGTGCCTTTTTCAGTGTGACTTAAGTATCTTTGGCTTTCATGGGTGCTCAGAGACTAGAGGCAACAAGAAATAGAATCATAGAATCACAGAACCATAGAATCATTTAGGTTGGAAAAGACCCTTAAAGTCATCAAGTCCAATTGTAAACCTAACACTGCCAAGTCCACCACCAAACCGTGTCCCAAAATGTCACTTCTGCACCTCTTTTGAATACTTCCAGGGATCAGCCATCCCTGTAGACAGAGGCATTGCTATCCTTAGTTACTCCATACAAGAGACAGCTAAGGCACTTTCTCTTCCATGCAGTGGTTGTGCAGGCATGCTTTTTCCCCTTAGAAATGAAACTAAAGCCACCCAGTGACAGCGTTTCTTTTGCTTTGTGATGGCAGGCAAGTGAAAACCGGCGGCTGCGGAGCGCTCTGAAGGGCTTGCTGGATGAGTTCCGCTCGGAGCTGCGGGACGAGGAGCGCGAGCGCCAGGGGCTGCAGCAGCAGTACGCCCTGCACAAGGCAGCCTGGGAGGTGGAAGTGACTCAGCTGAAGTGTCACCTCCAACAGGTAACGTCCCCCTTGTCCAACACCACTGAAGAATGGCTGAGGTGCTTAACTAAATGGGAAATCTATGGCAGCCGGGAAAGGGACTATATTTATTCATCTTACCCAGGTGCCTGAAAGCGTCCCTGAAGCCTGAGCAAAGCTTTGCCTCTTGGATTCCTGTTGTGCCAGTATGAGTGCTTGTGTAGTACTTACAGTGTAAGGCAGGCGAGGACAGAGGACCCAATCCTCTTGCTCTGCTTTCTCAGAAGATTTGGTGGGTGATTTATCAGCCATGGTAACAAGACATGAGAGTGTCTGTTCTCATTGGCATTTATAGGCGAGGGAAATGTCTTGATGTTGTTGTGCTCACAATTAGCTTGTCGCTGTGCCTTGGCACATAACAACTGGGGTATTTGATGCATAGGAGAGAAAAGAGTGATTTAATAACACTGAAGTGACAGATCAATATGTTACTATTAAAACCAATGTTCCAATCTAGCGGTCAGTGATGGATGGTATCGCACTGAAGTGTGACCTCTAGCTACCTGCAATGGGATACTGTTAGAAGTATGTGTAAAAAATCTGGTGCCAGGTGCTTCAGAGTCATGTACACTGTTAGCAGAAGATGTACTGTTTCTGAAGCAATATGAAAACACATCAGCAAAAACCCCAGAAAGATTTGTTTCCAAAGCGAATGGCATAAAAGCTCTAATTTTCCACATTGAAAAGGAGCAGGGTGGGAGACAGTACATTCAGGTCCTGAGAAAAATGCTTTAAGTGCAGAGCCTCTCTGCAGAAGGCAAGTATTATAAAAATATTCGCTGCTGAGAGGATAGTGCATTTAGGAGGTTTTACTGAACGTCAGAGACTCACTGACACACAGAGCTGAGGTGTGAGCACTGCTTTTCCTGCCCAGGTAACTGTAGGCTGATTTCCCAGAATGAAGGAAGAAGCTTTCATTTTAGCAGTTTTGCCAGATTCAGATTCTCAGTTCTCAGTGCACCCACATTTCCAGAGAACAGACCACTAAAAAAAGGAAACAAAATCAATTTCCATTTTCACTCCTCCCAAAATAAAACCTTGGTGACAGATTTACCTTAGAGTTGAGAGGGCAACAAAGAATGAAATTTAGAAAAAGTTAGTTTGACAATGAGCTGCCAATTTAGAGCTTGCAGGCTTTGCCTTTGCGTGAGTGAGAAACTCCCAGGCTGCAGCTTTGCCTGGTGTTTGGCACCAGGACAGTGCTGCCACTCCTGTCCAGGGAGAAGAAACATTTGCACGCTTCCTTCTGGGGGCTATGGTACCTCCACAGCTCCAGTGGTAATAATGTATAACATGTGGTAATTACTGAGCCATTTTTTCAAGCAAATAAAAAGAGTTAAACTGGTCAGTATTTAAGGCATAAAACTGTTAGCTTTAGCCAATTCCCCACATTATTTCTATTTCACAGTAAAAATAGGTCCCCAGGAAAAGACAGCATATCAATCATCAGAATGTCAATTAGGATAGGGCAATTAGTGTGTCTCACTGAGATCTGATGTATGTGTTCACAATTACAAGGAGGCAATTAAAAAACTAAATATAAATGTAATAATATAATAGGCCTGACATAGAAATAAAATAAATTTTACTCTAACTAACGTAAAAGTTTCAAAATATGGGTTGTTTTCACTATAGGTTTAATTTCAGTATCAAAATGGGAGGAGCTAGTGAACAACATGTAAAATATGGCTGGAGAGTTGGGTGGGGAGAAACCTGATTAAATTTGACAAGTGTAGAGTCTTGCATCTGGGGAAGAACAACCCCATGGACCAGTACAGATACTGTACTCACTGTATTCTTCTGAAATGGGGTGAGAGCCAGAGCTCTGATCTGGGTGAGCCCATGGTCTAGAATACGATGACTGTATTTTGGCAGCTTGTGCCTGGCACTCTGATGCCCAGTATTCCTGGGATATTGCTCTTATGGAGTGTGTTGTTACTCCCCACTGCCTGTCTCAGCTTTCCTGCCCTTTGCAGGCACCATCATCTGTCTTGTTTCCTGACTGAAAGGTTGAGAATTTGCCCAGTGGTGTTGAAGAGCTCACTGGTGTTAAGGAGAGAGACAGAATGAGTCTTGCTGAGGTTTAACATTTAGCTCTTTTTTTTTGAGATTCAAAAACGGAAGAGGAATTTGTTTTATTGGATAATTATATAAATTATATTTATTGCAACTGAGCATTTGTTTGGTTTGTAGGTAGTTTTTAGCATTTTCATTAGTCTCTTTTTATTTTTGCCAGTCTCAGTTCTACAGTGACACTCCTGAAATTTATTATTATTTAGTGTCACAGCTACTTATTGAACTGAGCAGAAACTTACAAGAGTGTCCTGGGGCGGACAGCACAGAATAGTAAAATTCAAACAAACATAAAAGAATGGGTGCCAACATTGCTGACTCTGGCTGCAGCACAAACTGGGACTCCTGCAGCATCATGAGATGGACCTGGGCACCTGTGGATGGACAGAGGAAAGGTGTAGCAAGGGATAAGAGACCTGAAGTCAGTGGTGAGTTTGAAAACTAGCAGCGTTATTTTTACATATTGCTAACATGTGGACACTCAACATGCTGGGATAGTGATTGGAAGGCAGCAAAGCTTTGTGGCTTCTTGAGAAGTCACTCTGCCCAGGATGGTGTCTCTCCTTGGATGTTCTACATTTCTGCCCCACAGCACCTCCAGTTTGCCATCAAGCAATGCAGTTGTGTGCAGGACACCTTCTCACATTGTCTCTGTGGGTCCCACAAGTTTACGCTGCACGAATAGGATAAGTGTGAGAAAGATAGTGTCATGTCAACTTTGTTAAAATAGGATGCCGATTTTTTATAATTTTTTTGATTGCTCGGTTGTTCATTTGAAAACAACTGGATTTTGGAAATTCATTCGAGAGGACACAGGTGTTTTAAGATTCCCCTGTCAATGCAAGTGGTTGTAGCAGGATGTTCTCTGCAGCTCAGTACAGTTTTTAAGGACTCAAGCCTCTCAGCCATTTATTTGGCGAGGCTGTTCCAGAGACTAGTAAGCTGCACTCCTGAATGCAGTTTGTGCTTCCCTTTGCTTTGAGCTTATTTTCCAAATAGAGTAAGGTGAAGGTGGTGTCCATCTCTTTTGCTAAAGGACCATGTTTCCCAGCAGACCTGCTGCCTCTCCTTTTTGAGGACAGCTTCAGTGGTGGAAATGAGTTTTCACTGCTTTTCACTCCAGTTCACCTGCAGAGCCAGGGGACAGAGATGTATCCCAGTCTGAGTCACTCACACATCTACTGAGTCCTCAACTAAAGGTCAGGCTTCAGAGATAAATTCTTCACTTGCTTGAACTTACACAAAACCATTGAGCAGTTTTTTTCACTCTGACAAGAGTCCAGCAATGGTCCAGGTTGACCAGAGAGGTTGTGTAATCCCTGCCCTTGGAGGTTCATCAGTCCAACTTAACAAAATCCTGCACAACCCATTCTTATCTCAGAGCCAACCCTGCTGGGGTTGGACTAGAGACCTCCTGACACCCCACTGAGCCTGCATTTTCCTGTGATGCTAATACCTTCTGCCAGGTCTTCTGACCTAATTACGCTGACCCCTGAGCATGAGGTTAAGGAGAAGGGAGAGAAGGTAGCATCAGCTAGATGCCCTAGAAATTAGATCAGACACCAGAACCTGCAGAGATGGGGGGATGATCTTGGTACATCTCCTGCTACTAGCATTCTCTTTTGTTGGAAGCTGTGAGAAGCTGTTACAATAAGACCATCGCTGAAGGTTGTTCTGGGAAAAGTCTCTTCAGAAGAGGAATGCACTCTCTTGGTTTTGGGTGCACTAAGTGAGAGCATAAAAGCAGAGTGGAGGCTGAGAACGTTGTCCTGGCGATTGTCTCAGAGATGATGAGCAGGTTAGAGTTTATCTTGATGTTTCATTCATTGCTGGTACCCACATTTCTATCAGAAAGATCATAACTGATGCCTTAATAGCATGACATGGTAGAACTTGAGAAGTTACTCCCTATGGCTTGCACTGTCTTGATTTTTAAACTTTTTTCAAGTTGAATATATTTTATCATTTATTGAGATCTTCAGATCTAAGAATTTTGCCATTACCTTTGTGGAGTTATATCTTTTACTCAAAGTCACTCTCAGACCCATGCTTTTACCATAGAGTGTTTAATGTCCTAGTAATGTTTTACTTTTAACACCAGCTGGAAGGGAAGAATGAGGACACCTCAGGAGAAACAGGCCTCACTTCTGATGCAAAGGGAGCTTTTAAAAAGGAAAGAGAGGAGCACAAGAAGCTTCTGGCTGAGAGTCATGGCGTGGTGATGGACCTCCGCTGGCAAATCCAGCACAATGAGAAGAACTGGAACCGAGAAAAGGTGGAGCTCCTGGACAGGCTTGACAGAGACCGGCGAGAATGGGAGCGGCAAAAGAAGGAGCTGCTCAGGCGGATTGAGCAGGTAAGGAGTCATCTTGGGGTGAGAAGTGGCTGGCTGCAAGCATGAGGCATTGCACCATCACTGCACTCAGGCCAAGGGCAAGAAACTGTATTAAGAAGCAGCACAGGAATGATTTTGGTTCCTTGGCTACATTAGTTTTCTCATACTACAAAACAATTTACACACACAAGGGAGTAAAAGGAAAATGCTCGTAATCCCTATAAAAGGCCAGTTATGAGAAATCAGCTCCAGGTTAAGGGCCATTTCCTGCCTCATTTCAATTGCCCTGGAGAGGCATGGTCACATCAACTCATTCTGTTTGGAAGCTTTCATGCATATCTTCTCACGAAAACACTCAATCTCACATGCAAGGTTATTCAAGATTTGATACACAGCTTCCTGCCAAGAAAGTCTGTTCACCTGTGAATGAGCTATCAAAGATGCAGCTGCTGTGACTATTCAGGCTCAACTGAATTCTTTTTCTCTAGGAGAAGAACCTGGGGGTTAACATGAAGAGCCTTGACTGGTAACAAGTAAACAAATTAACACCAAATATTCAGAAGACACCTCTGATTGTGGTCACATGAATATTGTGTACACTTCTGCTATTGTTTTGCAAATCTGACAGCTGCATACCTTGTGTTTTATGCCTATCTGTACTTTCATGTGCTTACTATCAGAGACAAATTATACCTAATGAATTTATCATCTGATTAGAAGCCACCCAAAAATTAAAAAAAATAATAATAATGAGGGAGAGTTAATACACTGTTTTTAACTG
Organism: Chaetura pelagica; assembly: GCF_000747805.2. Taxonomy (NCBI): domain Eukaryota; kingdom Metazoa; phylum Chordata; class Aves; order Apodiformes; family Apodidae; genus Chaetura; species Chaetura pelagica. Next base: position 13,199,304 of record NW_009970725.1, read on the forward strand.
AACATCATTCAGCTCTGAGTCATGCATTCCAGGGAAAGTAAGAAAAACAACTGAAATTGTGGGTTCTCAATTAACTGAATATTTTCTGTCCTTAGAACATCAGAAATAGAATGACACCAGATTTGTTCATGCACTCTAGAGACCATTATGCTTGCATGAAGCACAAAGTAGCTTCACAGGTTAAGTTGATGAAAGCCTGGTGTAACTTCATGACCAATTTTTGGAAAGGGTTCATTATCTGTGTCTCACGCTCCCATGCCTGGGCTTCAACAAGAAGCTAAAGAAGAGATATCAGGCTGTAGATATTATGAGTGCAAGACTAAACCTCTGTTTAAGCTATGGCTGTTAAACCCACAGAGGAGCACTGAGGAAAATACTGGACTCCACAGATACTTGTAAAATCACTGCTAAGAGTGTGGGTCTGACTGGGCCCTATGAAGGTTTTACAGACCAAGAAAGGTGATTTTTGAGCTTCTAAATTTAAAAATATCAATAAATGATATTCTGGAATTTTTAATCTCTTTTTTATTGAGAGATTTTTTGTATACTTCATGCAGCTTGTTGAGTTAGCCCTTATAATGCAGCCCAATAGTTCATATCCTGAGATAAACCAATCATCACCTATGGGCTAGGAAGGTTTGTAGCAGATATCTTACTCCAAATTACCTGGTTTCCAGGGTTCAGTGGCAGAAGATGCCAAGTTCTCCATATCTTGACTGGGCTGTGCTTTCTAACTGATGAGTTTCAGTGGCCAAACTGTGTCCTGTGGATTCTTCATCCCAAATGGGAATTAAATAACCCTTAGAAAATTTTGCAATATACTAAGAATGCGGACAGAAACTCTTCTTCAGAGAGTCACTGGTACCTCTTTGGACGTTTCTGCTGTTGTCCTACGAAATGCATTTTTTAGTTTTATCTCTTCAGTGTATCCCCAGTAGCTTGAGTGACCCAACCTGTTCCTAGGAATAGGGGACATTGAAGGAATCAACAGAGAAATCCCTGTTAATGTTACCTAGCCTTTAATTCTCTTTAAACCTGACATATAACCTCTTAGTGTCATCTTGGGAGAGCCTACAAAATAGCTCTTAAATAGTCCTGGAGCTTATTTCTTTTGTTACTGTTCTTTAATCTCTAGACTTCAACTATATATTTACTGTACAACAGTTAGCAATAGACAGGAGAAATAAGAAATATTGTATCAAGCTAATTTCAGGGGACTAGATGGTCAGAAATAGCATTTGAAATGTTGGCTACCTGCCTGCAAAACTTCTTAACTCCATCTTTGCTTATAATCAAACATTTCCCTGTGTGACAGGAAGCTTCCAAATATTTGCAGGCTTTTAGTTAAATATCCTTTCAGATTGCAGTCATGCTCTGCTTTATATGGAAACAATTAGTGTATCTCTGAAGTTCTTCTCCCCAGGGTTTTTCTGTGTGTATTCCATGTACGGCAATACGGAGAGGATGAGGAGACTACACCAGTGTGTGTATGTTTGAAAAACGGAGTCTAAGACATAGCCAAAACATGCGTGCCAAATTTCATGCTAATGCTTTATGCCTGTCTCCTTTCACACAGCTCCTGAATAATACATGTATGATAAGGGGGGTTCTCACAACGATGTATAAAATATATAAAAATACTCTACACTGGATGGTTATGGGAATACTGCTCACATATAAAAAACATTATGACCTACTTTTTTCAGAGTTCAAAGTTGTGGGTTTTTTTCTTTCTAAGTACACTGTCACTTTGTTTTCCTTTAGAGAATCCCCTTCCGCTGTTCTTCTAAAGCTTATTGTGCATAGACCACACTGGCAAATACTTAAAACCACAAAATCACCTGTGTGAAAAGTTTTGTGTTTAAAGGTATATACACAGGGACCCAAAATCATGAATCACTCTTGGAAAGTTAGGCCAGTATTTCTCACTCCAACTCTCCTGTCAGCTGTCTGAGACTCAGAGAGTGAGCCAGTGTCTGTACTGTTTTCTCTCAGGTATTCCCAGATCATTATCCTTACAGGATCTCAGAAAATTCAGAATTACTTGCAATTAGAGCTATGTATACAGCAAATATGTGATTGCCATTTCTCCTCGGTTTGCATCTTACCCATATGCTGGGGAATGGGCTCCAGGATCTCTTGACGTATACCTTCCAATCCTTGCCTTTATAGGATACCTTAAATTAGCTCATTTTAATTAAACTGTTTCAGATTTTGTCTATCATGAGCAAAACATTGAAGATTCATTCCCCCTTTTATACATCTGAAGCAAAGAAAAAGCTCAGTGCTTTCAGCCCAAGTGCAAATTTAATCATTTGGGACCTAAAATGCTTTGATTTAGACAATACAAAGTCTGTTGATTTTTCCAAGCACATTTTGTAGGTGCTCAGTCTCCAGGGTCCTAGGTAAAGACTTCTTTCATTTGTTACTGTGACGAATCTTAGCACACTGCTCTAGCAAAACATCAGAGCTACTTACCAGAGTCCTGCTGTCATTTGTCATGTTTGAAGATGCCACTTACTTAATTTATCCTGCTGTATTTACAATTAAAGGAGAAGTTGATCACAAAATCTCATATTAAGATTGGCAGTTTCACTAGTGGTTCACCCTCTCTTCACCCAACTTTTGCAAAGTATCGAGTTAATAGCTTTGATGGCCCTTCTATTAATATGCATTTTCTTCAAACATGCTTTGCATGCCTAATTCATCACTTTGACAATGCTGTTCTGTACAAATAGTCAATTTTCTAGCCATGAATTAGGGCTAGACCATCTATAAAACAAAGCTTTTGGTTTTTACTAGGTGCTATTTTGCTCTGGAAACGAGTGATACACATAGAAGTGCAAGCTTTGTACTGCTGACCAGAGGAAAAATGCATTTGTTTTGATGAGACTCCAAGTCATTAATACTTCTTTGAGCTTCTACTTGCTTTGCTTTAAGATTTCATATCAAGATTGCTTTTAAATAAGTCAGTGTTGATTTGTTTCCTTAAAAATCACATTACAGACAGATGCACTGTTTTGTGTATATGTATATACACAGTGTATGTGTATGTATGTATCCATATTGTGTAAACAAGCAAAACTATACACATACAGATTTAATCACTCAAAATGCCATGAGCAATAGCATCAAAGTCCTAGAGACATCTCCCTTCATGTGGGGACCAGTACAGCAAAGCTAGCACCCCTGGAGCCAGGTGGTGACCTCATGGTGCCTCCCCAGGGCATGGGTGCCTCGCTCCTGGGGAAGGGTGCGTTCTGCAGAATGCCATACCCCGCATAAGTAACTGCTGTTTCCTTTAATTTGCCTTGTCTCCAGCTGCAGAAAGAAGTGAGCCCACGAAGAAGAGGTGGTTTTCTGTGTGACCAGAAGGAGAGTAACCCTCGTCCATTTATGACCCAGGGGAACCTTCACGTGCCTCGTTCAATGGGGTCAAGATCCTTCTCTGATTCAGATGCCATTCAGTTTGATGACCGGTCACTGTCTAAGCTGAGGGAGAGTGATCGGTGCAGTGCCAAGGAAAACCTCTTCCTGGAGTCACTGTCTCTTGATTCCCCTGATGATTCTGATGAGCACCGGTCTCGGCAGCTGGAGCGGGACAAATTCTTGACCGGATTAGCAGAAGTAGGCACTCTTCTACCTTTTATCAAGTTGTCATGTTATCTCTTATGTCAGATTTGGTACAGCATCCCTCGTGTAGGAAGTGAGATATTTTGTCACAGGGACAGCTTACAGTTACCCAGTAATGAATCTAGCATGGACAAGATTTTGTTCCTTGTCATGAGCCAGTTAGACCAGAGTCAGTCACCTGAGAGACTGGGAGCCAGCCTTAGGTTCCAAAGATTACCTCACCTTGTGGCCATTCATGTCACATATGGTAACTATATTTGACACAACATATCAGTTTAGAAGGCCTTTAATCTCCTCCCATTGTAAGTATACATATACATATATATATATATAAAAACATGGGCTATATTTTGTTAGTAAAAGTGCTGTAGAGAGGCACTTCTGGTTGTGCCATTGTGGTTGCCTTCTAAGTAGATTAGCATGAGGTAAGTGAGATAGGATGTTAAATTTTAAGTAAAGTTACTCTTCATCAGCAGAGCAGCTACCCTGAGATGATACCATAACACAGTGCTAAGAGATGTCATTGAGCCATAGTGAATGTAGTCTGTCCTGCTAAAATCTGCACCAGTGCAGGTTTACTTTCACCAGTTCCAGGTCTTCCTAGTTCTGTTTATTTTCATGCCAGATGAAGCCAAGGTCCCTGTCCTCATATGCTGGTACAAAGTAGCTTGTGAACTTGCATGTGGTCATAGTAGCACTGAAAATGTTCATGCCGATCACAGCTATACACCTTAATGGTCCCTGTGAAATTAAAAACACATGACAACTTTTAAAGGCTAGTATCTCCTTTATTTTCTGTCATTCCTTGAATGTTAGTGGCAGTTACAGAACAAGAAGCAGAGACTGCTGGAACTTAAAACTAACAAGCAGGCAGCATTTTGCTTGATGCAAGTTTTGCACACTTTCTTCTTGCCTGACAATTCAGGTTTGTGCACATGGGTTAGACATTCAGCTTGTGCTCTGGGCACTGGAGTGTGTGCATTGTAGCAAAGAGAGAAATAGAATCTTCCCAAAGATTTGTGTACTCGGGCTTGAAAACTTGACCACTCTGGACAAGAGTTTGCCAACAGGACAGTTCCCAAGCTCCCTGCAGGACCAGGGTTCACTGGTGTGCCTTGACTCAAACGTGTACGCAGGTGAAAGTTTGACCCAAGGATTTCTATGAGATTTACAACATTGTTACTCAGCTAAAGGTTGGGAAAGCAAGTTATCTGAGAGGAAGAGAAGAAAAAAAGGTTAAAAGAGGCAAGAAATGTGACCACCCTTCTTACATTTTAAGTAGCTATATGTACCTGTGTGTTGCAGTTAGATTTTCCTCTCTCAGTGCCATGAAGGTACAGCTGGAAGTGTGGGATCCCATATTTATTATTTCTTAGTTTTTATTTCATACATGTTCAAGTGCTCAGTGGAGAATATTGGTACCAGTGTCAGGGATCTATGTTTTGTATTTGATTTTTATTGCTGTTTCCTTTCCTTCAAATTCAGTCTGATATTTAAGAAGGGAGATCTCTCTTCCCTTTTCTGTTTTTCAGACATTACCACCATTAGGAAAAGTGTTGGCAGCAAAATTTGGTCCATAGTGTTATTTGCATGGCTCCTTTCCTTCAAAGCATGCTTTAGTGAAACCTGGGCAAAGTAATTTCCCATCAGAGGATTTGCTCAAGCAAGACTGATTGGAGTTTAATGAATACATTAACTGAGGATGCACAGAGGCAACTGCAGCCTGCTGACTCTTCCTCTCCACTGTATTTTATTTGTGGCACTAACTGCAGTAGAAGTCAATAAAGCCTTCAGCCTGGTTCTCCGTTCGGTTAGATCAGATTTACTCTGCAGTGAAACCACCACCACTACTCCATACTTACACCAGAGTGAATGCAAGGAGAATCAGTTTGCTCCTTTTTTTTTTCTTTTCCCCCCTGACTCTGAGTGAATACCAGAAAGGTATTTGCTGAGTTAAGCAGTGCTCCTTCTGAATACTCACAATTTGAAATGCACTTCCGTGTTAGTAATTTTCTTTATTTCATGAGGTCAAATAAAAGTAATAGGTACTAATACTCTTTTTTCTTGATCATATTTTTTCTTCCCTTTATTTCTTAGAAATATAAGTAAACAGTTAAAATAATAATTGAAGAGCAATTGCTTCATAGGTATCTTTGAAAAACCCAGCTCCTTGTGGGAATTGTCACAGGGAAATAATTGCCATAAAAACATCTCAATGCTGTTAGCAAGCTGTAGGTATTCCCCCTATGAAACAAGTAATAGTCTTCCCACACATGTAATATAACTAGCTTAGCGATTTTCAACTGGTGCCATTTGTTGCTTCCTAGAGAACATATAATGAAATCTTATGTCAAAGGACCCCAGTTTATCTGTTGTTTCAGCACAGCTTGATCTCTGGTGTAAAGCAATTACCTCTACTGAACAAATTCACACACAACTATATGGTCCAAACCAATATATTGTACATGTGGAAAAAAGCCATTTGCAGGTTACTTCCATTTGTGATTGCAGAGGGCTATCAAAGTTCAAGACTGTTGTAGATTTGGCATTCCCTGTGCAGTCTGTTGGGATTGCCCATTCTGCTGCTTATGTACAAAGGGAAGAATATTCCCTCTGGCAATTGAAGTTCCTTATCAGAAGGAAAATCAGCCACCTTTTAAGAGATAAACATACCTGATGGAACCAATGGGAAGCGAATTACAAAATACCCACAAGCTAATGCCACCAACAGGTTCATAAATAACTTTCCCTGTTTGTTGTTTTTTTTCTTCAGGAGGAAGAAACACACAAAGGTAATCTTCAAAGGTGAGTAAAACTTACAGGGAAAAACCCATCAAATATTCACCTGCCAGAAATATAGCTCTCTGGCGCCCAAACCACAAACCCAGGGCACAGCCATGCCACCTCCTAAGCAGCCTGCAAGCTGGATTAATATATTCAGTGATTAATTTGTCTCAATATGCTTCTGTTCTACTTGGATTAACTTGGGCCACATTCAGCTGTGGTGCACAAAGATGAAAGGGCATGAAAGTGCATGAAGCTGCAGCTTGCACTGAAGGATACAGCTACCTTAGCAAGTAGTGCAGACCTGTAGACACCAATATTTAGATAAAAACAGGTGATGCTGAGAACCTGACATGCCCATGCATGTCAGGGATATTTTGCTTTGGACTAGTTCTGTCCATGTGTTGAATACTCATCTAACCCTAGAGTGCATTAGTTGTGCTTCTGGAGACCATCTTCCAGCTCACTCTCATCCCAAAGGAACCCAGCCCATGTTCTCTGAGATTGCCCCCTGGTGCAAACCGGAGCATCTGAATAGGAGATCCACTTCAAAACTGCATCCCCTGATCTCACCCAACTCCCTAACATAGATCCACGCTAGTTGCAGCTGGTGCTCTTGATTAAAAACTCACAGTGTGATTTCAACATATCCTCTAGATCACTGATCTATAAAACTCAGTGCTTGCTGAGTCCTGCCCCAACTTCAGTTACCTATTGAGACAACTCTGATAACTACGTTCTTTGCATTTTTAAGTAGTTCCATTCAGAAAGCTCCTCGTTGTGTTCGATTTTGTTTTTCTTAAAACGAATCAGTAGGACAACTCAGCTGAATGCTGAGCAAAATGTGGGAAAGCCAAGAATCCAGCATTATCACGTAGCAATTCCCTCTGGTTGAATTTTAGCGCAAGCTCAACTCTCCGAGCCAATTCAATGTCAGAGCACCTAGCCTAGATGTCCCACATCGCTACACATCAGTTGTACAGCCTGGGCAGTCTCAGAGGCAGGGGTGGACTTGCTGATTTCCCAGCAAGTCCAAAACACTCCACACTTGCTTTGAACAGTGTGCATTGTACAAACACTCATTTTCTGGGAATGGTATATTTCTGAAATGCATTCTACTGCTCTGTATTTTAGACATTTGCCAAGCAGTATTCCATGACAAAGGAGTAAATTAAGAGCCATTAATAAAACTTTTTGTACTTATAATGACACAGCAGG
>NW_009970725.1:13207244-13221634 GCF_000747805.2 Chaetura pelagica
CAGGAGGAATGCTTGTGTTTCACAGCTATTTTAAAGATAATAAAAGGGAACTTTAATGAAAGAGAGGACTAGAATGGTTCTATATATAAGCAGACAGTGAAAGTCGTGTTTGCTGACTTAGTTTGCTGTGGAAAATAAGTTGCTCTGTGTTTTTTTCCAAGCTTATGAGTGATTCTCGTGTTGACCTTTCCAGGGCCATGTCCGTTTCTTCCATGTCAGAATTTCAGCGTCTGATGGATATTTCTCCATTTCTACCAGAAAAAAACTTGCCTTCATCCAGCAGCAAAGATGACATAACCCCTCCCCTGTCTCCTGATGATCTGAAATACATCGAGGAGTTCAACAAAAATTGGGACTACAGTAACACTAGGAACCATGGTGGGGCCACCGAAAAGCCTGCAGAAGGCTGGGCAGAAAGGACAGAAATTGGGAAAGCTGGGAGTGATCCTGTTTCAGATCCCTTCCAGGCATCATCATGGTACCTCACCACCAGTGTCACTATGACAACTAACACCATGACCAGCCCAGAGCACTGCCAGAAGCAGCCAATGAGGAATCACAGTGTAACTGAAAAAATGGGTGTTCGGGTCTTTCACAGCCCACCAGTTGTCCGTAGGTTTGATAACTCAGTGATAGCCAGCAGTGAAGGTAAAAACCAGGTTGAGCCAGACTTCCTGTTTTCTGTGACCAAAGCTATGGGTAATGCTTCTGAGACAAAAGGTGCTTCCTCGGATATGTTTGGAAGATGGTCTTGTGACCTGGCCAAACATCATAAGGATTTTCTGGACAGTGGTCTTCATCCCATTGAACGTCCTATTTGCACTACCGTGGGCTTTGCCTCACCTTTGCACAGCCTGGAGATGTCCAAAAACATGAGTGATGATATGAAGGAGGTCGCTTTCTCTGTCCGAAATGCCATACGCTCTAACTCCAGTTCAGCAGAGCCTCAGTTCAAGGACACTGCGTGTCAAACCAATGGTATGAGAACGACAGGGACACAGACCACCCAGACCATCAGTGTTGGCTTGCAGACGGAGACCCTGCGCAATATCACCAGCAGTCCGCACAAGTGTCTGACACCAAAGGGAGGGTCCACGCCTGTCTCCTCACCATCCAGAAGCCTAAGAAGCAGGCAAGTGACCCCCGTCATTGAAAAGGTCCAGGCTAAGTTTGAACGCACATGCTGCTCTCCCAAGTATGGCTCTCCAAAGCTGCAAAGAAAAATCCTTCCCAAATCAGACCAGCCAAATAACCGGACTTTGCCTGGCACACCTCAGAAAGGATTCAGTGAGTCTGCTTGGGCTAGATCAACTACTACAAGGGAGAGTCCTGTCCACACCACCATCAATGATGGCCTCTCCAGTTTGTTCAACATTATTGACCATAGCCCCATCTTTCACGAGACCTTCCAAAAATGTGCCAGGTCTAGCAGCCGGTCCAGGTCAGCAGAACCCAGGCCAGAACTGGTCCCAGTGCAGGAGCCATGTCCAAACGCCCGTGGCAGATCACCTAGTCCTCTCCGGCTGGGGACAGAGACACAAAAGGAAGAAGGGACTGAGGTGACAAGCATCAGGCAGGACTTGTCTGCTCCTCCAGGGTACACACTTGCTGAAAATGCTGCCAGGATCTTGAATAAGAAACTTCTGGAGCATGCCTTAAAGGAAGAGAGAAGGCTACCTTCATACAGCCCACCAAATCTTAGCAATGACAACAGCACAGGAGAAATTGTCAAAGTAGATCCAGGGTCCATAGAGGTAATGAGTTTGTTTGTTTTTCCTCCTATAGCTAAATGCACTCTTCTGTGAACAAATGTGTTACGAGATCTCTTGCAGTCCTAGTGAGTATTTCCAATGAATATCCTAGTCCTGCCATGGTGCCACCAGCAAGTCTCAGTCATGAAACTATTGCATAGTCACTGAAGAATTCATTAAAGATTTTAGTTTCTATCCTGACAGCTTATCTGGCTTGACACTGTCAAAAGAGCTTTATACTTTACAGGATAAAGATGCCTTCACAGGATGAGAATTATTCTCCTCTGAATGACTGGGATAAGGGGTTTCTGTCACAAAACACACCACATGTTACAGAAGCTTTAGGGACTCTAGGTTTGAGTAAATTTCTCTTTTATGCTGGAAAGAAAAGTAGACTCTTTCTGCCACACAAGAGTGAGTGTTAGCAAGTTAATGTGAAAAATAGTCTCTATGACACCCTGAGCTAAAACTTCAGGGCCTTCAGCTAACTTTTCTGGATGTATTAATTAAGTTTGACTTGGGTCTGTGAATGTGATTAAATGGCATGATGTTTGGTACTGACTGTTGATTAAAAGATCATCAACTAGTCTAAGTACATACCTACTTAGTGTTTATGAATTCCCAGTATTTTGCTGTCAGCAGCACAACAGTTATCATCTGACATTGCAAGTGAGTTGAGGTATTTGGGGTGAGAGATTCAGTAAGGTGCTAGAGAAATCAACGAAAAAGAGAGTAGAATGATGGACAAAAAGCTTTCAGTTATCAGTGTCTAAGCCTTTTGGTTCTGTTGAACCTTTATGTGTGAGTGTTGCCCTGAGGAGGCCTGGAGAAGCTGAATTATGCCCAGCTCTTAGCAGCCCATGTTGTCTTTCTGGTGCAGCACTGAAATGGCTTATGCCCTGCTGGCTGGTGATACTCCCCAGGGCAGGGGTAAGAGCCCAGCATCCTCTCTGACCCATGCTGCCTCCTTAGCATCCCAATGTTTTGGGGGGCCCAAGCCATGCAGCGTCAGCTCTTCCTTGAGCCCTGCACACCTCAGACATCCCATATTGGCATCACTGGGATGACTTCTGCCACTCCTGCCTCAGACAGTCTCAGGGGAAGCTTCAAACCCCATTTTCAACTCAACATTTGGCTTGAAGGATTTGTGGAACCCGAGCACTGAAACTTTTGCTCTGCAGTTTTGCCTTGCACTAGGAGGTGGTTCTCAATGGACAATCAGTTCCTCTTCTGCAGGTTCAGCTCAGAGGACATGATCTTTCTTGCATAACAGAGGATCCAAATCTGAGGATATATTCCCCATATGCAGTTGAAACAGATATAAATAAGGACATTCATACATATAAAAAAGAAACCACATGCACATTAGAAGTATCAGTGAATGAAAGTGAGCTCTGTGCACAAACGTCAGTGGGAATAAAAGTGGAAAGCAGCTCTGTATTCATCCTCTCCTCAGTTCGAAACTCTGAGAATACACTACTGATTCTTATTAGAAAGTGTGTTGTACTCCTATGTGTTCAACTCAGTTCTGCCTTCAAGGCATGCTGGGAAACTATTTCCTCCTGCATCTTTAAAATGTCTCAGCAGAATTCAAGTATAAGTAAATGGATGTCATTCCACATCATCACAAATTGCTGCTGGCAAAATACAACTGGTGGCGGTACCTGAGTTTGATGCATGGAGAAATTTGGGTCAATCCTGTTTAGTTAAAACTCATTGACCATCAAGCTGGCAGAAAATTGCTCCTCTTTGTGAGTTCTCAGTATCTTTTATCTATTTTTTTGAGTTCTGAGCCTCAGAGCTAAGACTTCTTTTTCCTTGCAGCTCTTACTCAGTTGTTATGGCTGTGGTCTAGATGCACAGGTTATGATCTTTTGGGTGGTCCTGTCATTTCTCAGGAATGTGCATCAAAAAGAAAGGTGGTGGGCGTTCACACAATGAACTTAGCTTTTTCTAGGTGAGGTGATGCTCAACACTATACTTAATGGAGCATGGGATTGCTGCTGAAAACAAAACTGCAAATAAGTTTAGACTTTGCAGATGCCTTGGGTTATTTATGGATTACATTGACCACACAGATTACGCTTTGTGCAAATTCCACTTAGCACAATTTTGTACAAAGCTAGACACAGCAGTTCAGTGAATGATGATCTTGGAGGAGGCAGGATGTGCTCAGGGCAGCATCATGTCAACACTGCCCCTGCCACCCTCCTGTAAATCCCTGCTCTGCTTCCCTCACCCATGGGTTTCTGGCCAAGACAAGTGACCTTCTTACCACTAAAAGCCTTCTTGTTTCTGCAGTCATGGCATGGTATATTAATGACTTCTAGACTTGCACAGATTGTCTGTTGGTGGTTGTTCTTTAATCTGAGCTTCTGAGTGGTTTAGCCACCTACTTTCCTTTTATAGTCCTGCTGCAAATATGAAATCTAGTTCATACATACATATATACACACACACGTACATATGTATGTGTGCATGAACGTATATGCATACAGAGTAGTAATAACTGTATTTTCTAACTTGCCCCAAGCTGCCTAAGAGCAAATTCATATTCACCAAGTGCAGCCTACTAGTGTCTTATCCTGCTAATTCACTAAACCACTATCTTACTTGCATATAATGGCATTTATAAATATTAGTATTTAAAAATGCAGATTAACATTAACTAACAACTAAAAGCTATAGAAACATTGTTCTTCCATGACTAGTGAGGGTGTAAAACATAGAGGTTACACAACAGTCCTGGACTGGGGTTCAGACTCATTTTTGGGGATAGCACTGTGAAAGGACCATCCACACAGCCCCATGCAGGAGAGGGCAGCTGCTGTGTCCTCTGCTCGCTGGGCCAGGGCAATTGCTGCACACTTGCAGCTGAACCATTCAGCATGGGAGGGGGGATGTTTAGAAGGAGGGAAAGTGCTCTCAGAATGAAAGGGATTTTGCTATAGTTTGAGACTCCCATCCAGCACCACTGTTAAATAGTAACAAGGGAGAAGGGTGAGACAAAGGACTTTCCTGAAACATAAGCAACATAAGCATAAGCAACATGAGAAACATGAGCAACACAGAATAGTAGTTGCTTTTTTGCTTGTTAAAGGTTTCCTAAGCAGAAATCCTCTCTTGAAATCAGACAAAGGAAAAAAAATATGCAGCTTTATTCTTTTTTCATGGTAATGTGGTTTTTCCCTAGCCCTAATCAAGGTTGGCAAAGGATAACAGATGGCTTTCTCTGCTGAGTAGAAATGTTTGGTTTGTTTAATGCTATGTCCACTTCTGGGACTGTGCTAGGATTGTAGAAGGTTGGTTTGTTTGCTTCTTTCCTTTCTAAATCTTTTTCTGCTAGTGGCTTATCTTTTATTTCTTATTATTAGTTTCCCTGTTACAACAGCGGTAACATGATCTGAACGGGTAGTAACATCTGGACACTTCTTCCTTGCTGACCTGAAATCATCACTTTACAAAAAAAAAAAAAAATTGATTAAAACAGTTCTTTCCAACCTACTTGCTTTCTTTTTCTTTTCTGTCTGTTCTGTCCAGAACCAAACTGTCTTATTAACTGCCCCCTGGGGACTCTAACCCTGCCTGCCTCACTGCTGTAAGTCCTTTCTACCTTGTTTCCAGAGCTTTCAGAAAGCAATCGTTTTGAACGTGTGGGTTAACGGAGGGAAATAAACAACCAGAGCTCCAGAGGTACTGGCGTGCACCCAACACCCCTGCGGGCCCTTCACGTGCAACCATCAGGAAGCGCTCAGGATGGGAGCCCACTTGCTGCCTCCCGCGGCAGCTCGGGCTTAAGCCAAAACTTGTGCTGTTGGGCTTTTTTGTTCAACTGTTAAAAACTGGCAAAACTTAGGACCAACATAAAGGGGTCAAGGAGAGATTCAGATTTATAAAAGACAGCTTTTTGTTCCTTTTTTTTTTGGCAAATCCGCAGCGTTGTGTAGGGCTTCTGGCTGCCCCAGGGTGTGTGTCCTTTGGCCATAGCTACAGCAGGAGGGGAAGAAGGCTGGGGAAGGGGCTTCCAGCACCAGCCTGTGGCTGAGCATCACCTCTGATCATTAAGCTGTTCCCAGCCCTGTTTTGGCGAGTGGCTGGGGCTGCTGCAGCAGAGGGAGAAAAGAAGCTGTGAGCAGCCGCTCCACCTCAGAGCCAGAGAACTTTTTTGTGTCTTTTGGGGTTTCTTGTCTATTTATTAATACAGGAACAGCCACAGTAGCTGACAGCCTGGCTTAGGAAATAGCTAGAAAATAAAGCTGAAATGGTCTTTCCCATTTTCAATGTCCAGGCTTAGAAGTGCTCCCTCTCCAGCCCTGCCCCCAAGCAACTATCAAACTAAATTGCCCACAGGCTATTATTTTTTTAAAAAACATTTCTAGCTATGCCAGTTATATGTGGTAAGTAAGCAGAGGGTTTCACAAACTGTTCCAGATGGTTTCCTTGTCATGGCTGGATTTCCTTTGCCTATGCTGAGGAAGCTGCAGGTGGGGGAGACTGACTCAGCAGCCAGCACATCATAAGATTACACTTCCAGTCACTTTTTGGCTCTGGAGTAACACCCATGACCAGCACAGCCTTGCGTGGTGCTGGGCATGTGTGCATGACTGACAAGATGAGCTTAGCCCTGCCATTCAGTAAAAGCTGACCAACATCTGCAGGCTTTTGAACTGGAAAGCAGCAGTGGACATACATTTCCTTATCCCCATGCTGACACTCATTTACTGCTATGAAGGTAGGATAAAGCAGCCAGAAGCAAGCAGCACTACAGAGATAGCATTTTAAGCTGCTGTTTAGAAAGAGGCTGAGACAAAACCTGCACATCTTGTAGCCTCAGAACACAATGTTGTGCTGCCTGTGAGTGCTGCTGAGCGCATGGATTTTTTTCTTAACAAATCTGACTCTAGTGGCAGCTTTCACAGGCCATATGTTGCGCCAGGCACACTGGGATAAGGTGAAATAAGGACACAGAGTCAATATTCTTGTTAGCACCAATGTACAGCTGTGCGACTGTAGATGTGTCTCCCTGTTGCCTGTGTCCTGACAAAGGCACTGAGGTTCAGCCTTCACAGAGGCTTCCCCAAGTCCGGTGATGCATTCTCCCCAAAACACATGCCTGCTCAAGCTCCATTTCCCATACCTCAGCTTTGTGTCTTCAAAATTGATCTTTCTGTCATGTAACATTTATGTTTGGTCTTCTCTGCAATGGAGAGGTTCAACGGCATAGCCCCTTGTTTGTTCACTGCCAATCACATCATGTTACCTCCTCCAGTGTTCCCCATCCCTAGTCATGTTTCTCCTTCTCCATGTGAAAGGGTGGGCTGAATCTTTTCCTTCCTACTGTATTGTTCTTCCTTGTGCCTTACTGCCTTGTGCCAGAGCTTTTCCTTTGCATTGTATTGTTTCTGGTCTCCCTCTTCACTTATCACCAGTTTACATTCTGATTTTGAGACTGTTTTTTACTGAACTCTCCTGTCCGCTCCAGTGACTGCTCCTCAATGTGCGCATTTCTACAGGGTGACAAACTCATCTGATTTGCTTTCATAAACTACAAACTATGCAATGAAATTCAGAAGTTTGGCTTTGGCACTACGAGACAGACGCTCCTACAATCACTAGTCTTGATGTAAGGAGCGTTCAGAGGGAGGCAGGAAGCCTAGCTGTGCTATGAGCAAAGTCCATAAATATTAGAGGCAATTACCAACTTAGTGCCGGCGTGAAAAATTGTAACTGCAAATTGTTTCTCGTCACAAAGGCAGGCTAACCAAGCCTGAACAGTGGAAGGTTGGTGAAGGAAAAAATTTCCATTTTTTTTCCATTTCTGTGAATGTTGACTGTCATGCCCAGCACCAGTGAATCCTGTAATTCAGGCTTCAGCAGCTGGCAGCAACGAGTGATGTTCCAGAAGAAGAAATCTGTAGGTAAGCCTGATCTTTAATTCAGCTGGAGATCATAACTAGTCCTGCAGCCATTATTCTGCTGCTAAGAAGTCTTCCCTGCATGTCAGTCTGAACTCTGAAGCAGACAAGAAGAGTCAGTGGTTGATTTTCACCCAATTTGCAAATGCTGAACCGGGCTCTTTTATGCTAGGTCAGCACTTGGCAACATGATGAATAGTGGATTTTCCTGAATTATCATGTAAATGTATTTTTCAGCTCTTCTCTTTCTATCACAAGGAGAATTAGCAAATGGAAGTTTGTCATCTACTCCAGCACATCCCAGACCTCTTTCTTTCATTCTCTCCCTACCTGTTCCATAAATCACGGACATAACATGCAGATACCTGAAGCCCACACACGCCCAGGTGGTCGCTGCTTGCTTTAGTCCCACGACGCGACAGACGCTTAGCTTTAGTTTGAATTTTGTGTTTCTTAATTCTGTGCGCATCCAAACGGCCTCTAATGCAAGTCACTAACCGCTGTTCTGCTCTCTTGGCTGCCAAGGAACTACCTTGTTCTGCACTAGCCCCGTCCCTCCAACCCCGCTTCTCCCGGCCAGAGAGACCAGCGAACCGGCGCCCACCCTCGCGATGGGCTTCACATTCCCCTACGGCCTCACAGTCGCAGTCCACCGGAGACCTGACTTCCTCGGAGGAGAATGGAAGCAAGGAGCTGCTGGCAGAGACCGCCAGCCAGGGAGGCGAGCTGGCCTGACTCCACACGGGAACAGGGGGGGCTGCCACTCGCCTCTGCCAGGTCGCCCACCCGTCTCTGCCACGAAGGAGAGAAGGTCCGCGTGGAGAGGTCACAGAATGTTCTCAGATGCAGCTGCTGAATGTCTGACCTGGGAAACCGAGGTGTTTCTGGAATGAAACAGTTAACGTGCCTGTAATAATTTTTTTTCATAGCTGAGAAAACTATTTTTGTCTCCATCTTTTCTACATACAGTATATTAACAAAAAATAATGGTAAAAAAAGGCAACAAAAAAAAAACAAACAATAAAAAGGGTAAAAAATATATAAAGTAAGATTTAAAATAAAATGTAAATTAAGTTTTACGGGAATTTGAATATGTGCTCGCGCTCTCTCCAAATACTGACTGCCTTTTGGTTATATTTGCACTGTTATGTTTTTTATTTTGGTTTCGGGTTTTTTTGGTTGGATTTTTTTATTATTATTTCATGTAAAACTAGGGTCTTAAGTTAATATTATTCTATTTTAATGTCAGTGTTACTGGTTTTTAAAAGTAAGGTTCTTAAAGATGCTTCAACTGTCTGAAGCAATACCTTTTGAGTAGTGAAGAAAGCCATTAAGCTAGTTCACTAGGCTTGTATTAATTGAGATGGAGGGGAATACAGGTAAACACAAGAAAAAAAGTGTAAAAAAAAAAAGAATGCCTCAGAAAGTCTTATGGAGTTAGCTGTAAAATGCACCTACAATACTTGACTTGCATGCCTCTGGGTCCTCGCACTTTAGTGCATGTACATACTGCTACTGTACCATCACATCAACGTGAGTCAATCTGTTTCACTGTAATATTGTTGTGAATTTACCTGTACTGTACTTTTATTGTTGGTATTCTTGCATTGACTATACAAAAAGAGTTTTTAAATTATTGTTAGCAGTTCAACTGGCTATGTACAGCATTTACTGAGACCTTCTTTCGTTTTGGGAAAACTGTGGAGATCTCTGGGCATACTAAATTGTAACTGGTCTTGTTTAAAAGTCTGTTGGAGACCATGTGAAGTGGAAATAAAACCCTCAGTATTTACAAGTTGCTTGGGTGCTTTGTGATGGTGTTTTATGACGGTACATCCCAGGTTCAGTTACTGGGGGCGAAGCCCTCAAACTCCTCCTTTACTCATAAGGGAAGAATGCTTCTTTATATGCAATAAACCATGGCAAAACCAAGTATTCTGCTGTGCTCCACAGCCTCCTCTAAGTGCTGGATCAGGCCATGGTAAGGTTTTAGAAGTCCCGCATTGAACTCTGCAAAACAGCAGGTCATGCAGACAGCAGGACCCATCTTCTCCACTCCTGCGAGGCTGTGTGGCTTCTTGCTTTCAGTTGTTCATGAGAGTGAAAACCAGCAAGATAAACACATACCAAAATATTGCATATCCAGTGTTAATCCAAGCTTGTCTGTCATTTACATTACATATAGAGACCTGTAAAATCAGGGCTTTTGTAAAAAGGGTGGCTAACACTGAAAAGTAAATGGAGCTGAGAATTTGCATGCTTCCAAGAGGTGGAAAAGCCTCTTGAGCTACTGTGCCTGGGACCGTCTGTTTGGCCACATGATTTCTCTGGGAGCCCCAGAACTGTTCTGACTAGCTATCCCATTGCTGAACTGGCTCATTCCTGTTTGATTTCCTTTGCTGAGGCTTTCTGAGGCTCATTAGTTAAAGGGCACCATCTGGGACCCCGAGAAGCCTTCCTGGTTAGCTCTGTCAAGCAATAAGCTCCTCACATCCTGTCCTCCTGCGTCATGGCCAGCTTTCTAGGAAGTTTAATTCAGCTGTTGGCTGAGAACAAACTCTAGCTCCCAAATAACAGTCAGTTGAGGTCTGATTCCTCCCATATCAGCTGAAACTTGCTATTAACCTGTTGTCAAATTGTCCACCCGTGGCTCATCATTATGAAAATTGCCACACACCAAGATAGGCGATGACTGAAAACTACTGTTGTCTAATGGCTTCCCAGTGCCCCAGCCAAAACTAGGGGTGTCCAGTGCCAGTCCTGAGCAGCAATAGTCATATTAGTGATCATTCCCATCCCAGATGTCTTGAAGCCTCACTGCTAGCATTTTTTGTGAGTGTCAAGTTCACCCACCCCCAAAGTCTGAATACTTAAAATTGTCCATGGTGGACACCTTACTTGCTTGAAAATCTTGCTGCAGTACTTGGCTGAATGGTTGCAATAATTTCACCCTCCAAGGAGAAGCATGTGCACAAAGTATTTCGGAGGTCACAGAAGAGTCACAGCAGTTATTGAAGAAGACTTCAGCCACAACTGAAAGATCCTCATTTGTTTTCAAAATCTCAATTAGCAGGAGCAGTTTTGCAGGGAGAGGGAGAGGTTGCTGCTCCTTTAAATGCTCTTTCTCCTGGATGAAGTAAATTAAAGTTGCAAATGAACCAGCAGTATTGACTACCAGCAAGTGAAAATACTTTTCTGCTTCTTGTGAGAGCTGTAATTTTTTTCAGTGATGCAACAGAAAATTCAGGTGGTTGATTTTGTAGCTTTGATACCCGGAAATGGTATTTGCCTTTCAAATCAAGGATACACCAGTCTGCAGAATTAGCTGCTGGCCATCCTGAAATAGGAAGGTCTGTGAGGATAAGCAGCTGCCTGTGGCTTTTTTGGGAAAAAAAAAAGCAGGAATTGCTGAAACAGAAGCGAGACAGCAAGCAACAGCAAGAAGGAGAAGGTTAAGTGCAAATAGAAATTCAGTGGATGATCCTAAAAATGATGACATTAATTAAACATGCCTTCTTTCTTTGCAAATACAGTGACATCAAGAAATATCACGTTTCTGCTGGCCCTTTGGAAACACTAGGGCTTTTACCTTCCAATATCCCTGCTGGTGGGGTTAGGGGATTTTTCCCCTTCATCACCTCCCCGTTATTCTAGCAGGTTCCAGAATTACTTAAATAAATCATAAAATAAATGACAGGTCTTGATTCCACCTAAGGTTATTTTTAAAGTTTCTACTATAAAAGAAAAGGCCTTTTTAGAAGGTCTGTGGCTCACTCAGTGTTTGTGTATCTGAATTATTGCCTCATGAATAACCAGGGCAGGAGAAGCCTTGCAGATTGCCACACAAATTAGTGTAAGGGGATGTGAATACATCTGTCACAGCTTTGCTTGACGAGGCTGAAATGGATAGCTGGATTTCACCCAGGGGTTTGTAGTTCCTGAGACAATGGCCTTGGGATATTGCCTGGTCTCAGGAATCAGGAGCAGGACCACAACCTGTGGTAACCCTCACAGCTTTTGGGAGCAGGCCTGCAGCATCTCAGGGTGTTGGGGTGTCTCTTCTGCCACAGCACTGCAGTGTCCATGAGAGGGAAAAGTCTTTCTCCCACTTTCCTTCATGTATTTCTGCAGTCAGCAGCCCCCCAACACCCTTCTCTTCCCTTTCCACACCAGGCAGACTTGGATATCACTGGTACTGGTGATATGGTGGTGGTATGGCCTCTTCATACACCTACCCAGGTCTGCAAGGAAAGACCCAAAATAGAAACCAGCATCTGAATTCATGACAACATCACATCTGTGTTGTGCCTCAGTGCCAGGGCAAGGACCATGCTTGGACCACCCCTTCTCACCACCCCATTCCCCTCGTGTCACCCTCTGCACAGAGGAAATCTTCATACACATAGGGTACCTTAAGGCTTGCATCTTCCTTCCCATCCTTCTTTGAATATCTGGAGCCATCAAGCTCCCTCATGCTCTCTGCAAGTACCATATGTCTTGCTTGCTCCTTGTTCCCCTGTTTTGGCTTCCTTTTATGTAAATCACTGCAACCTGCTAGAGTATTATTAAGCTGCTGAGTACATATAATTTTCATACAAAATGACAGCTAATGTCTTCAGTATCCTCATAGCCCAGCCTGCTTCCTGGAGAGGCTTAACGGCTTTAAGCAAAGTATGCTTCACATCCCTGTTTATCGTCTTCTTATCCATCTTGCAGGAGTATGAGACATTCTGCCTTCAGGTCTGGGTGAGAGAGATTACTGAACTGCTATTGATACATCTAAAATTATTTTTCCCTAAATGAACACATTTAGGACCTTTTCTTTCATTATTCATTCTTTGCTGGTGCACAGACATCTTTTGGAGGGCAATCCTGGCATTCTCTGAAAAAAAAGGTGGGACAAATCCTGAGAGCATTTGGTGATCTGGGCAGAATTTTTCAGGTGAGGGAGTGCTCAAGAGGCTGCTCAGCAAAGCTGGTGCAGCTGCTTGTACTGGAGCTGGCTCGAAGAAAGGCTGTGTTCCCTATGGAGTAACTGATTGGAGACAAAGCTGGGGCTGGGACTGCACAGACCCAGTGCAGCTCCTCAGAAGTCCCTGGTTTGGCAGCCATCAGTTGCAGGTTGGAGATGCAGGAGGTGAGAGGTGGGTGGCAGAAGCTCTCCCCTGCCATGGACAGGGCACCCACATGCCTGGGTTTGTCTTGCCTGGGGTGATGGACTGAGATCTGAGGAGAGAAGGTTACAGATTAAAAAAATAATAATTAAAACCAATGTCCTTAGCAGCTGCAAGTAGATGGATATTTGAATGAGAAGAAGAAAGAAGGTACTTTGGATATTGAGTTTTATGTCTCTTGGTGGCAGCAAGCCTGGCTGAGCAATGTAAGCAGATACCGTGCTAAAAGGGAAGAGTCCTACTAGGCTATGCAATCTGAATCCTATTAAATGCCAACAATAAACATTTTTTTGGGTCCTGCTTAATCCCTAGGTTGTTTATACGCATTTACTGGATTTTTTAATCCCTGCAGTAAGACTTTAGAATAGGTTTACACAGAAAATTCTCATAGACCCAGATACTCTTCTCATCCTCCTTCTGCATCTCTCCCCTGCTGTAATCCCTCTGGAGTAGCCTGCAGAGGAGAGAGCTGAGCACAAGTGGACAGGTTCATCCCAAAGCATTGGCTCAGCAGGCTCTTCTGTCTCACTGCGTTGACTGGTACCAAATGGGTTGCAAAATACTAAGCCCTCCAGAACAGGCAATGGGGCACGATTTTGAAAAAGTTCCCCCTTCACAGAGGGGGGGGAGCAATCGTGTATTTTAGCAACGAAGAATTGCAATGTTAAGTGCTTAGACAATAAAGAACATAAATCTCATTGACTTTTCTGCCCAGAGAAGAAACTCACGCAACTTAGCCACTTTGAGAACTTTTATCCCAAGCCTCTGACTACAGCTTCAGTATGTTTGTCTTTAAAATATGGCCTTGATTCCTGATGTTGTCTGAGACAAGACAGGTATTGTGTTGTTCCTCACTCAATTTTCTGCGTGCTGCATTGGTAGGACAGAAAAAAATTCCACTTTGCATATATGAATGAGAGGAAGAACAATAAAGGCCATGATTTTGTCACAGCCATTTCCATGATAAAACCAAAGACTTTTGAGAGAGTATTTTGTTAGTACAATGTCACTGTGGTTTGTCATGGAAATCACATCTTAGATAAAAATCAAAGCCCTGGCTTCACAAATTATCTCTGTTCCCCTCAGTCTGTGATGCCTCTGACAACACAACAGCTTCACTTACTGCACATAAAATGCAAGTTAAATACATTGTACAGGCTTCTTTTTTTTCCCCCTACAAATAGGAATTGATGTGTAGTCATATTTTTTAAAGCGTATTACGTATTTTTTTTAATAAGGGAGCAGGACCATGAAAGCTGGGAGGAAAACATCAATAAGAAGTCTGAAAAGACAGAATTAGCCCCTGGAAACCAGCAAACCAGCACCTTGTGTTTGAGAAATAATGGGAGCAGCCCTGAGCCTGTGGCTTGGCTGTAGCAATCCCTGAGTTGTGCTGATGCTTGGGAGGCCACACGAGGTTATGGACTTTGCCCATCTGTAACACTGACAGTGTTTCACAAAATCAGTCTGCATTTGACTGGCAGGGAAACCCCAAGCTGACGAAGCTGTTCTGTGCTGCATTTGTCCAACAAGTCCTTTTGTTTTCAGCA
>NW_009970725.1:13221789-13265889 GCF_000747805.2 Chaetura pelagica
TTGAGTTCTCAGCAGGATAGACTGACCTACCAAGCAGTCAGTCCTGAAGAACACAGTGACACCCAATGGAGGAGAAATGGTGGGACACTGTTCCCCAGTTAGACAATCGTTTTCACATCAAGAAGAAAAATCATTTATTCAGATACTGCAGCATTTTGATATCACACCTTGTCTTATTTGTGGGTTACTTTTGCTCAGCAAATAATTGGTGCATCTTCCTAGCACAGAGCTTAATAA
The DNA here is from genome assembly GCF_000747805.2 of Chaetura pelagica. Classification (NCBI taxonomy): domain Eukaryota; kingdom Metazoa; phylum Chordata; class Aves; order Apodiformes; family Apodidae; genus Chaetura; species Chaetura pelagica. The sequence continues at coordinate 13,222,027 of NW_009970725.1, forward strand.
TTTAGTAGAAACATTTCCCTGCTTAGAAGAATCTGTCTGAGCTCCTGGTCAGCAGGTCTGGATTTGGTGGCCAGCAGCCCTCCAGAATCATATCAAATCTTCATGAAGAACCTGTAGAACATCCATTTGCTGCTGACCCACATGCACTGCTCAGCCACCTCTAGCTCCCAGATCCAGAACTGGTTTATTCAGCCAGTTCTACTACCAGGGTTTCTGGTTTCTCCTACTGGAGTGAATTACCCTCAGGTCACCCCAACACCAACACGTCTCTGGTACTGGTTCTTCAGGTTAGGCACAGGCAACTCCAAAACCCAAATGGAGTCAGAATGGGGAACAGGATACAGAACTAGCCCACTGTTACCTGAGGCCTCTCCTGACCTGAATTGAAAAAATAAAAAACACCACCCTATACCAAAATTAAATTATCACTTGAGCTACTTAGCAACTTGACTAAATTTACTGTGACCTACATACCAGAAAACATAGGACAAGTAGAAAGAATTCTTTCTGTGGGAGTCAGGTCACTCAGTAAAATCTAGTTTAAATATCCACACACAATTTTCTGAAGCCCCCATCAGTCCTACAGCAGAGAACGGCCAATCTGAAGAAGCAGTGAGGTATTTTTAACCTTGACATCTATTAGGCTAGACCTGCAATGATTTTCATCTCTTGTCAGGGTAGCAGACAATGCTGACAGATTAACTGATTAGGTTTGGTGCAGATTGCAGTGCAGACACAGTAATTACATCCCGGAAACTATCATTTAAACAGAAAATAATGTGTTACGTGCAGAAAGTTCATTGCCAGCTGCCTAGAGGCAGCACCTTTATGGATACTACTCAGAAATAAAACACATCAGGCAACATACTGTGCATTAAATATTTTCAAAAGTACATCAGCTAAAGAGCAACTACTTATAAACAGCTGATATAGTCACAGAAGATAGCAGAATTATACGTATATATTGAAAACAGTCTCCCAAAGAAAGACAGATAAGATGCATGTCTGTCTGTCTATCTATCCATCTATTTATTTTTTAAATCAGAAAGTCTTTTCTATCATTTTACATCTAGTTATTGTATATATATGCACAGAAGTAAAACCAGACCCCTAACAATGGATTCTTCACATGGTCTATAACATTTTTGTTGTCTATACATGGTCTATACCATTCTCCCAAATGGCAACAGCAAAGTTCTTCAGACCAGCATTGAAGCTGGCCAGCCAACTTTTCCACACATCTCAGCATCCCTTTCTATTCCATAACAGCAACACTCAACTTTTAACCACAGACTGCTGCAAAGCTAGTCTTTGGAAATAAAAGAGCTGCGTCACCACATAGTATTTGCTCTGCTGTTTTTAAACAGTATTTTTGTATCAGAGGTCATCTCAGATTAAGAAGATAAATACAATATAGAGCTTTAAAGATAAGTTAAATGGACAGTGAAAATTTGCCTTTAATCTACTTGGGAAGTCTTTGTGATTAAAGTCTAGCATTTTTTTCTGTGCTAAGGAAGGACTAGGCAAGATGGTGACTGGAGAGCTCTCTGGTGAGTGGCCGGTTTTGTTGTCATCACTTTTCTTACTAAACCATTCACACAGACAAACCTGGGTTTCTTTTCCATATTGGTGTGATCAGAAGCAGCATACAGACACTATCAGAAGATGCATACATTGGCTTTCAACCTCCATCACAGAGAGATTCCTTTTTCCAGCAGGCATCTAAGTGTGCTACCACGGACGTAAAACTCCTTTTGATGTATGTTTTATGCAAATAAGACTTTGCTTTAGGGAGCAGGAGGCCATGGGCTGGCACATACATCAAACAGCATGCAAATCCTCCCCTACTGAAGACGTGATTTATAGCGTGCCATCGGATTGTAAAAATGTAAAACATCTGTCAAATACTGTACAGCTACAGCACAATGGCTGTTAAAAACAGCCTCACATGGTATTAACAGAGCATATGTTTTGCAAAACCTTCCCTGAGACACCTGTACCCTCAGCAGTATATTCAAAAGCCTTAAGAAACAATTAGTCCTTCTGATGATGCTTTGCACTGGATTAGAAAGTGAAGGAAACGGGCACAGATCTCACTTTAAACCAAGTTAACAGGAGTTTAGTTTATTGACAAGATTTGCCAGCAATTTGTTCTAGCAGCAAGATAACAATAATATTAAAAAGGCACTAGCATTCCCTGGGAGATTTTGCAAAGCCCAAGGGCAACCTGATTGGAACATCTTCGTTGTACAGGGAGGTATCACTTTGGGTAATGCTGCCCTCAGTTAATCCAGTATTTTCCAAATGAGAAATGGAAATGAAACGTTGTGTCCCAAATGAAATCAAAGAAGCTTTGTGTGCTCACTCTCTCTGAAAATGTGGCTATAAGAAACAGGCACCTACAAATAATTCTCTCTCTTCTATTCAGTCCTGCCACATTTACCACTTCAGTATTTGAACACTATTACCCCATGGCTTAATAAGCAGAATGACTAATATCTGTCTCATAATCTATTTGCTCATCCTCTCCCTCAAGAAAGACCTGTGTGCAGTGGAGACTGTTTCTATTATGTACACACACAAAAAAACACCTAATTACACAAGCACACACATGTCCATATATGTTTGTCTGAGAGGGCAAGAAGAAAGCAAAGGTGCCTCGTAGCTAGAGCAGGGAGTGCTGAGGTTTGTGCTGTGGGAACAGGGGGGCTGGGGCTAGAAGGGCCCCCAGAAGGTGCTGCCCAAGCACGTCTCACCCTTCTCCTGGATAAAGGACAGTTATGTTGGGAAGGCGTTTGCCCTCTCCATAGCACTGCTGCAGCACCATTGTCTCTAGCAGTATAAATGACCAGACACTGCTGATGACCCAAGTGACCACGTGGTTATAGAAATGTTGGAGTCCCTTACGTAGGTTTTAGCTGTTGCTGCTACAGGCAGTGCCTGGTAACGTACAGCCAAAAAGCTTAACCAGTAATAATATACCAGGATTTCTTTGGACAGTTTTGAGAAGTCTTCTCTATGTTACAGCACTGTATTTTACCAGGAACTTGGTTTTGTGACAGAATTTCTGTGCAGTACTGTTGAGCTGGAATGTCCTGCAGAAGAAGCAGGTTTCCTTAGTACAGGAAGAAATTGTGATACTAATTAAATTTGAGCAAGTAGAGACAGGAGAAAGAAATGTCTTTGTCTTTCTGTTTCTGGTAGTGACAGATACAGGTTTGCAAGCAGTTTTTTGGAACTTAGCCTCTTTGAATAGGGAAAATCCACAATCATTCAGGAAATACATTAATGCAGTTGTGGTGCTATGCAAGAAAAGTTCCACTTCTAGTTGTTTTCTTAATGCAGGTTAAATGACCTTTATTTGCCTGTGTCCAGTGACTGAGGACAGGAATGCTCATGCCCATTTTTCTAGAAGTGTGTGCTCTTTTAAGATGGTTGGGTTTAGTTTGTTTTTTTGTTTGTTTGTTTGTTTTTTCACTTAGATGGGAAATCCAACAGTGGAAAAGTTACTAATCCAGAAAGCTCAGCAGGTTTGAGCAGGAGGGGTCAGGCAACATCGCAGCAAGAGTAAGTGACAGCTAACAAGAAACTACAGCTGTCCACCCCATTTCCAAGAGCCAACGTGAAGGATGGAAACTGCCAGCACCCAGCAGGACTATGTCTGACTTTCAGCCTCTTTTCTAAGTACCTGTCTGAATTTTTATACTGTTTTCCCTGTTCAGATCTTATATGAGCCCAGACAAGGCATCCACAGCCATTTGCTTCTTGGGAACATATGACAGTTTGCTTTCTCTCCTGTTATAGTTGCTATTTTGCCAGCTGAGAAACTGAGGCATTTAGAAGTTAAATGATTTATTTAAAGAGGTGCAGCAGGGCTTGGAAAACACTCTATTTCTGCTCCTTTCTAGGCTGTGTGGAGTTCATTAGGCTGTCTCTGCACTTACAGCGGATCAATGGCAAGGTTTAATAAAAGCTTCCAGATCCTATGCATTTTCCCATGAAACAACAAGTGGCCATCAGGTTACAGAAGGTGAACCTGTAGGAGTAGAGCATCCCTCTGGTGTTAGGGAGCAGGTCTATTAGTATTGTCAAGCTTTTCAGCTGATAAGTGCCTTAAGAGAGGTACTAACCCACATCTTATAATGCCTAAATCTTCACCAGCAAGAATAGACAAGGCATTTTGGCCACAGGCATGATTTCCAGCCACTGCAAGGGCACCATAGCCCTGGACTGGATTATTCTGGGCTGCACTGTCCCAGTCCAGGCAAAACTGTCCAGAGCCCGGCTCTGAGTGCTGTTGGGCACCCTTCACAAAGAGAGCAGCTCTGGCTACAAGGATCTTAGCCATGGGCTAAGCTGCTGCTGCTGCTGCCTTGCTTGTAGCTCCCTGGAACCCAGAGGAGGACCTGCTTCCCACCAGGTTGCTGCACTGAGAGTGGAGCAGGATGAGCAGGGCAGCTGGAACAGGAGTATCTACAGATCTGCCTGCATTTATGTTTCCTGATTTTCCAAGAACGACAGCACAAAACAGCAGCATCAAAAATGCTGCATTTCAGCTGATTTCCAACCGGGAGGTGTGACATGTGCATGTACCTTAACTGTTATCATGGAAAACAACTTTCAGTTCAAGCCAGCATCTTTGAGGATTTCCTGGGAGTTGCAGGTGGCACTCTGCCATGTATAGGGATTTAAACACAAATAAGAACTGGTCTCAGTGGTGAATGAGGAGGATGAATCCTTATGAAAATATGTTGCTTGCAGGCATCTCAGAGAGTGGTGGTGACATCAGTCTGGAAGCTAGTCCTGGCCCCCTGCCATCACCCAGCTTGGCAAGCATCAGGGACATTGTGTGGAGCTGTTTGTACAGCAAATATGGTGCTGCAGATTGGGAAAATCCAATCTAGTACCACCTCAGTCTGTTTCCTTATGCTTCCTGCACTGAGGGTGGCACTTGGCCTGGATTTAAAACAAAAAGGAGGCAGAAAATAAAAAGGTCACTTGTGTTTAATGTCACATTTAGCTCTGTGGATGACACCAACTTGTCTGTGCTCAGAATCTGTGTATATATATATTGCAAGAGGAACAAGTATAGCAAAGCAGCTGGGACAGGGTTTTATTGTGGTGCTGAGTCTTCAGCACCTATGGAGCACTCCTTCTCCTCAGTCCCATCCTTACTCAGCTCACCAGGGCCTGACATGGAAAAGGAGAATTCATATAGTGCCTGTTGTCTGCTAAACACTGTGAAATCACTCCAGCATTAACTGTCTGGGCACTGGATTCCTCTAGAGCAAAATGGCAGCAAACCCGTGCTTGGGAATCTCCTGCTACTCCAGGAAATGAAGAAAGTTTGCTGTAGCAGTACCAGAGGGTGACCTTTTTCATCAAAGGATTCCTTCACATATTCTCAGTAAGGTCAGGTTTCAAAGTCAGGGCACAACTTTAATTTTAAAAGATGAAGCTTTCTAAACAACCCTCACAGTCAGGACTGAGGAGCTATGCCATAGCAACCATAGTCTGCTTCAGCATCAACAACACGAGCTTGCATTCTGCCTTGAAGGATGAGGAGGGCAGAAAGATCATGGTTTCAGAGAGCTGTTCATTATTATATCCAATTTTGCTAGGTTTATTCATAATGTATTTCTGTCCAATCCTCTCAAATGTCACTCTCGTGTTTCTTCACAATTCTTCACTGAAGTTTTAAACGTTGAATTTAGAGATAGCAGCAGAGGCAGTCATGCAGTGTTACTGATTGCCTCTTCCTCTCCTTGCATGATTCAGTAACTTTGGGCAATTAACTGTAACTGCTGAGTAACTGCCCGAGCTCTAGAAACACTGGTAATCCTGTCATTTCTTCACACCAGTCAGTTTCCCTTTCTTCTCTGGTCTTGGGCCTTGGTTCTGCATCCCGTGTGTACCTAGAGCACCTGAAGGATTTAGGAAGGAAAAGAGCACAGGATCAGGCACTGGCAGTTTGCAGGGGAGAAACACACTGTGCTCCTGCAGCTCCCTGGTGCCTGCAGCAAATCGATGGCTGTACCAGAGCTCTGAAACAAACCCCCACTCTCTGCTCCCGACCAGCCGCAGAGCAAGGACAAGAAAACAAAGCTGCTCAGTCATGAAGGACAGCACTTCAAGGTGCCTTGGAGAATTGTATCCAGACTACTCATCAAAGGTGTTATACTCCATTTTGCGTTATATTTGAAAAGAAAAAAGGCTATGAAAGCTCTGCTGAGTATCCAGATGAAAAAGAAACTTAGCCATCTTATGTGTGGGTGCATCTGAAGGCTGTAGCTTAACTGGCATTACAGGGCAAGCATGAGAAGCACAGGGAATATAGTGCTGAAGATTAACTTTGCCTTCAGGGGCTGTGCAGACAGCTGATGAAGCCAAGAGCCTATAGCAGATGCTTTCATCTGCATTCATTCTTTCTCAGATGCTGTCTTCTGTCCACCCATGGGTGTATCCATCTCTGACATACCAGCAAAAAAATCCATTGCTTTCATTCTAAGCAGTTTCTTATGTCCAGCCAGGGTTTTAGCTGTAGCTCCAGCAGAACAAACACCAGAGTCCTAAATCCCGTGTCATACAGTTTATGTTAACCTGTGAGAAGGAGGTACCCACTATTGACTGCCATCATACCTGTACACCAGTAACACAAAGCACTAGGACAACTTTTAAACCTAATCTTAATTCTGCAGTAAGCCCAGGCCAGAAACTCAGGCTTATGCCTAGTCAAAATCAAATGCTCATCCAAACCCCGTTTTCTAGCAGAACACAAACTTTTCAGATCCAGACCAAGATGCTGGCTCACACCAGATATTTGTAGTGATTTTAAAACTTTGGCAAACAAATATATTGCAAGGCTTGATCCTTCTGGTGACTTCTGAAACCATTTACAACTATATTAAAAAACCTGTGGGCAAAATTCTTTGCAGAAATTAATCTGCCAGTTCCACTGAGAATCACTGAAGTGGCTCAGGCAGAGTCCAGCCCAGATAATCCCACTTGGTACCATTTCTCTGCTTCCTGGACATAGCAGAAATGACGCCATAGAAACCAGGGACCCTGCCAGCCACGTCTGCAGGATCCCCTTTACAGACAGAGAGCAGGAGTTGTCCAAGGGTCTCTTCCACTCCATTTCAAAAAGTAGCCAAAATTAAAATTCTTCCCCTTATTTTCATCATATTTAAAACTTTAGATTTTAGTGTAACCTAATTTGAGCCAGGATGAAGCCAATTTTCTTTTTACTGATTTTTTTTTTTTTCTTCAGTGAACTCACTTTCAAGGAGCACACTTACTGAAAGTAGCAGCAAGCTTTCCAACTAGTGGACTGATAAGGCCTGAATATTTATAGTTACTGCCAAAAGACCAAGGACTCTTTGCTCTGCTTGTTGAATCTGCTGCTTTGGACACTAAAGGAGAAGAAGAGTCATATCTACAACCCTCCTGAAGGCAGGAGTGGACTAGACAGATGGCAAAATTGGCCAAATAGATTATTCCATCCTCATATATGTCACTCTCAGTGTAAATTCAGGGATATTGGCAGTCAAGCCCTTCTTCTTCCCTTCTCCTCCATCCATGGCCAGCATCCATGTCTATCCACCTCCTTTGATCCCCAGGCCTGTGCCTTCCTGACCCCTGTATCTCTACTCTCAGTTCCTGTCTGCTCTGCCACTATCTCTGGAAGCGATCCAGGACCTTCTCAGGATTGTCCCTGGCTCAGGGAAGTACATTGGGAGTTGCTGGGGGGGTGGGAGGCAACAGAGGTTTTGCACATTCCTGCACATACTTGTATATATTTGTACATATTTTCATTTATCATTGGTATTTGATTAGAGCTGTCGAGTTTAGTTTTCAATCTAGAAGCCTCTCTCCTTATTCTCTCTCTTCAGATCCTGAGTTACGCTGTGACATAGTGAGAAGTGATTTAGATTGAGAGACAAACTTCATCTGACTTGGAAGACTTTATGTTCCAGGGACTGTCTCCTAGGCTATTCACTGTCCAGCAGCCTTGCATTATTTCAGTCATGTTCTACTAAAGACAAAGATTTTAAAAAATTATATATATATATGATATTACAGTGTGACAACCACAGTTTTTCTATGGTGGGGCCATTATTCCAATAAATATTTGGTGCCTCAGGGATGGAAGGTATTCTGTCAGGGATACAGTTTTCCTATTTGTATAGAAAAATGGGTTATGAATTTGAACTTCCACTGCAACAACAAGAAAGAAAAGGCTCAAACTGTTATTTGCAGCTGAGGAAAGTCAAGGAAGTGCTCTGAAGAGCAATGTAGGCTCTAAACCTCTTAGTGGTAAAGAGCAATCCTGGTTTTATAATCAGCTTTTCCAAGTAAGGGATTTCAATGGGCACCCACTCATACTGATCCTGCTGCCGCACTGTGGTTTCAAAGCAAGAGAAACAGGGCAGAATTACAAAGGGAAATACTGTTAAAAACAACAGTGCTTTTATTTTTGTTAACACTTGCTAAGAGTCAACACACTATCTGCTGAAAACAGAAGGGATTTCTTAAATATGAAGATGTCACAGAAGCTCTATGTGCTGAGAATATCAAACCCATAAATTGGCATCATATCAAAAATAATACATTTAGCTATTATAGGAGCTTTCCCCTGTGAACCACAGAGAGTAGAATGCTTAGTTCCATGGAGGTTAACATCTGGGAAGGGATTCAACTTACAGAATCCACAAACGACTGACAGCCCACATTAAATTTGTTGTCTTGAATCAATTGAGAGTAGTGTGGGGGATTCCACAAGGGATATTATCCTGTTTGGCCTTAGGCCTCTCACTGGAAATACACATATTGGAGGTGAAACTGAATTGCATGGATTTATCTTCTGAACATTCACCATATGCTTTCACAAAAGTAAGTGCCAACCCTATCTATACAATGAATTGTTTATTGTGTAGCTTTTTTCTTTAGGCTTCAAATCCCTACACAACATGAGATCCGTAAACATTTGACTCATATAGGAGATGTGAATTTATTCCAAATTTTTAGAAAGGAAGTCTTGACAACCTGAATGTTTGTTACACATCAATGCTCTGCTTTATGTAATTACAATCATGCTCCAGTCCCTCAGCACTTTCAGCTTATCTCTTACTATCCTAAAACAATTTGTGCTGTCTCAGCTATTGTGGAAAAGGTAGATACAATCCCAGAAAGGACCTCAGTTCAGTCATCTTTAATAAACTCATAACACAGAAATTTAACACTACCCAGTCTCTAGTCAATAACATCTTGTGTGGTCTATTGAAAGCTGAAAAAAAAACCAACAAACCTCAAACACAAACAGATGCAAATTAGAGCTGTACAGAATATATGTACAACTGTTATCTAGTAATATCACGAGTGTTTTAGTAGCTCCAGCTGGACTGATTAGCAACACAAGACAACTCTCAAGACCTTGACACCTTGGCTATACAAAGCTAAAAGATGCCATAGGGTTTCTGGGTGTGAGATATCAAAGCAGGTAGGAAGAATTTCTACTGTCCATAGACTTGGATTGTGTTTAACACTGATTTGAATTGTAACCTGGTCTCCAGGTCTTGTTAAATGAAGTTTTTCTTTGTTTGCACAGAAAGTCTGGTGTGAAGGAAGAGATGAATGAGGAAGAAACTCTGTGGACTTACAGTGCACTGCCTTCCCAAAGCATCCACCCAGAGTGCTGCAGGATGTGCAGGCAGAAGCGAGGAACCGGCACCCTAGGACATGCACAGGGATGACAGACTGGACAGCTTAGGAGGGGGGGGATAGGGAGGTGGTTGTGCTGCCAGGTAAGAAGCATTCATGTGAAAAAGCAGGTACCACAGCCGTTCTTGCAGGATACAGCTGGTAGTATATCCCAGGATGACAAAGCTTTCCCTTCTGAAGCCTGTTAAAAGGCATCTATAAAGACTGGTCGGACACAGAATTACAAATACGTGTTTCAGTGAAAATGGAAGTAAATTTGTCCATTTCAGTTGCCAAACTTTTGGATATGACCTCCTTGATCTCAAGGCCTTAATGCAAAGTGTCTTGGCACTCTCTGAAGGCAGCCTTCACTGGACCCCAAAGGATGGCTTCTGGCAGGTTTTAAGATAGATCTTAGATAAAGCATGGGCAAGAGCCATGGCTGGGGCAAAGAATCACTGTTCCTTCCCTGCCACCTCCTGCTTAAAGCGTAAGTAACAGAGAACAAGACCTCACAAGTCCCTCTGTATGAGCTCAGTGTAGAGATGCTTCCATACTTTGTGGGGAACCTTTTGTTTATAAGATTTGTAGACAACCTTTCAGTCAAGTTTACTTCTCAAATCAAACACCTGATACCCATACATTGTATCTTGAGCTCAGCAGTTTTTGCTGTTGTGATGCCGGTCTTCCTGTACTGACTTCAGGCACTGCTCTTGGGATATGTCTCTCCTCCAAGACCAACATGTGATGTTCACAACATCACTGAGAAAATTCCCAGAGAAATAACATGAGGGTCATTAAAAATGATGGCTTGTTTGGAACATTATCTTAAGAATCAAATACTTGCCTACATTTCTAATGCTTTCTTTAGCAGAGCTCAAGAATTTCAGGGCATGAAAAATTCCCATTTGTTCTTTCCTGTATTGCTTTTTTAGATTATCAGGATAAATGCACACAACTTCACCAGGACTCACACTCTTCCTCCTTCCCATAATGTATTTGTCATATAAACTCTAAGTGAGTCCTGAAGCTACATAGCTTGCAAGAAATGAGGGTGAAGTTCCTTTTTCCAACTTTCAAAAAGAATCAGAACTATTTTTTGGTATTTGATTGAATAAATGTTGTTATAGTACCCACCTTCAATATAGTTTTGTTCTTTCTCTGACATAAAAGCTTCCAACTCTCAAAAAGAATCAGAACTATTTTTTGGTGTTTGATTGAAGAATAAATGTTGTTATAGTACCCACCTTGAATATAGTTTTGTTCTTTCTCTGACATAAAAGATAATTGTGATCTTGTTTTGCATGGATATGATCCACTTATTAGCTTTGATATATTGTTAATCTGGTATGTTTTACTGAGTAACCTCCAAAGAAAGTAGCCCTCCAGAGCTTACATTTTTACAATAGTTTAAAAGAAAACAACCAAAAAGAAAAAGAAACCAGAACCAAAAGCCAACATCTTGAATTGCAGGGTAACATGTAGAGATGACATTAGTTGCCTTGGGACAACTTAAACCTAGCATTATTTCTGCCTTTTTCTAGGGAAAATTTTCTCAATAGTGCAGACATAAGATCTCTTCATTGGTGTCCATATCATACAGGGAATTCATAACTTACCAAAGAGTTAAAAACAAAGACCTACTTTGAAAACAGCTATATCCATATGGCCTATATTCCATTTCAAATTATGTAATTCAAAGCTTTTGAAGAATTAGAGGAAAAGAGGTCCCACCTCACCAGGCAGATATTAAGTCTGTGCAGCTGTTAATTAACCATGTCTCAAGCCTTGCCTTGCAGTTCAGGATTTTAGAGTTTCTTGAGAACATTTTTGTTTTGATTACTTGGTTACACCTGCACTGCCTAATGAGATTTTCCTGCAAAGTCTTTCCTGCAATGTATTTTTAATGGCTTCCTCCTTGCAGCTAGAATACAATAAACTGGTACTTTTTATGGTGTTTAGCAGGACCTTCCTAAGGTACTTTTCTCAACAGAGCAGCAGCTAGAACAAAAGAAAATGATGCTATATCTTACAGAAGATGTGAGCATGTGGTTTATATGTAGAAGGTATATATATATAGTATCTTTCTAAATCCTCCTTCTAAAAATGTCTATTATATTTCCTCTGCCATGCTTTCTGCAGGCCTAGGAATCTGCATGAGGAAACCTATCACTGCCTGATTTTCACTTGAGGTCTCTTGTTCTGATTCTCTTCTCAAGATTCATCACAAAGAGTAAGATGGTGCAACTGTGAAAGGCTCTGATATAATAAGTACTTACTGCTCATCTGAGATGCTATTTCTTTTCATTGTAAAGCTATGAGAACAAGTGGAGAAAACAATAAAAATACAAGAGTTGCATGAATATCAAAGTGCCCTGTGAAAACAACTAAGAAAACAGATTCTCCAGAGTGAAAGCTCATTTAGCAAAAAGAAACATCAAAATCTGGGGCAGAAATCTGAGAACCAGCAGTTATATTTATGAAGCTGCAGCATGGATGGACTTCAAGGCATGCGTTTTTCAAGCCTTAGCCCTGTGCAGCAAGCAGAAGTTTTGTCTCCAAAAGGCGCTGTGTCAGATTACATGTTGGGTCACTTGTTTTCCCACATTAGTCATCACTGTCAAGCCCCAAAATAATGTTAAGATGGTCAGATCCGATGATATTTGCAGAGCTGTTGAGACCTGATGACAGTCACACAGGACAAATTGGTATTCTAGAAATGATCTCATCTCACCACCACCATCATTAGCTGCTTTTCAGATCTGAGCTGAATATCTGACCTAATTGAAAAATGAATGGATCCTATAAGCTCTCTCAAAGATTGTGTGATAAAAATAGCTCTAAAAATAGTTGCAGTAATAAAATCCATCCTCAGATGGGTAAGCCTTTCATTTTCTAGTCATGGAAACAGTTGTGAAGCTGTTTCTATTTTCAGTACAGGTTAGGGAGCTCTGATCTTCTGGAGCTGCAAGGGGAGTAAGAAATTATTCATTGCTCAGAATGGGGTTAGGAGAGCTTATAGTGATCACATCAGCTAGAGCTCATCTCCTGAGGAAAGTGTTGGTAACTGGATGATGCAGAATTCCTGAGAATTTCAAGTCCCTGACCTGGGAAAGTGAAGGAAAGAAACAAAGTATGGATACAAGTCTAGAAGGAGGTACCTTGATGAGCTGTAAAGAGCTGAAGAAAATGTTTACTTTATCTTCTTATTTCTTGCAGAATGAGGACAGGTAGTCTTTATGATTTGACAAGCAATGACAAGGAATGTAGGAATGATACAACATGTCAGATTTCTCTCCTGCAAGACTGAGAGCAAAATCTCTGGAACAGGGAGAAGGAAAGATGAGGCAAGAATTACAGACTGGTACATGGAACAAAGAGATCACCTCAGAAGACGAGCAAATTTGTACACAGATATATTTGTTCTCAATTAAACCTCATTTTGGGTCCCCTCCATTTTCCTTTGTTGAAAGAGGAAGAAAAAAATCTCCAGCTCTGTAACTGACCAGGGACCTGCTTATTTCTGGAAATATCATAGAATCATAGAATGGTTTGGGTTGGAAGGGACCTTAAAGATTACACAGTTCCAGCCCTCCTGCATTGACAGGGGCAGTTCCCAGTATCCCGGCAGATGAACGTTATGTCTTGAAATGTTCTCAGCAAGTGCTGTCTGTGTAACAGAAAGTGCATAGGGACTGCTCTAGCAAATTATTCATGGGCAATAAATGATGTATAATGTGTCTCCAAGGCACAAGGAATTGCACCTATCTGCAATGCACACAAATGCACCAGTACAGGTTAGGAGACGACCTGCTAGAAAGCAGCTCTGTGGAGAAGGACCTTGCAGTCCTCGTGGACAAGTTATCCATGGGGCAGCAATGTGCCCTTGTGGTCAAGAAGGCCAGTGGTATCCTGGGATGCATTACGAAGGGTGTGTCCAGCAGATCAAGGGAGTTTCTCCTCCCCCTCTACTCTGTCCTAGTGAGACCTCACCTAGAGTATTGCATCCAGTTCCAGGCTCCCTGAAGGGTGGGTGTCAAGAAGGAGGGGCCAATCTCTTTTCAGTCGTGCCCTGTGATAGGATGAGGGGCAATGGATGCAAGCTAGAGTACAGGAAGTTCCACCATAACATGAGGAAGAACTTCTTTACTGTAAGGGTCACAGACACTGGAACAAGATGTCCAGAGAGGTTGTGGAGTCTTCTTCTCTGGAGACTTTCAAAACCCACCTGGATGCGTTTCTGAGTGACCTGCCCTGGATTCTGTGGTGGTCCTTCTCTGGCAGAGGGGTTGGACTTGATGATCTCCAGAGGTCCCTTCCAATCACTAACTGTGATTCTGTGATTCCAGAAGACATTTTTATTTTTGTTTGGGTTATTTTTTTCCTCAACATTAGTTCTGTGGGTAAGCCTGACCTTGCATGAGCCTCAGTTCTTTTCCACACATCATGTGACCACTCTCCCATTTACTACACAAGCTGAAAGAAAATAAAATTTCTTCTTGATCCTGTTTTTACTAGGATTTATTATTAAATTCATATATAACCAGGTTAATTTGTTAGCTCTCTTTCTACATTGGTTTTCCTGCAGGTAATACAATCTCCAAACCATATTATTATTCTGTTGGCTTTAGTGGTAGCAAGTGTTTCCAATAGAGCCGGTTCTGTAGCAGTAAGTACTGCATCAGCCTCCTGTATAACACGCTCTCCATCCTTGGGAGCTCATCAACTAGGTTATGATAAGTTGCAGCTGGCTGATGAGGTAACAAGTGAGCAAGATATCATGTCCTAATTAAAGGAGTTGGCTTGCTTTCCAGTTGGCTACTGTAGTAAAGGGAGTTACTTGGAAATCTGCTTGTCTTCCTACCTCATGTCTGAATAACGTTTATTAATCATCACTGATTTTTCAGTGTTCTTCTCCCCTGTGAGAAACAGGGGAGGATTTTTCTCTTTCCCTCTTTAGAAACAAGCTACACCCAACTAATGGGTACTTTTGCCTACAATTCCCAGGAGTTATTTCTCTCTTATGATCTCTTGGGCAAAGGCAGTTGGGAAATGTGGTAATTTAATTCATGCAGTCTTTCAGAGGTACAAGAAAACTTACTTTGAAGGCAAACTGTCCTGTAAAGATTTATTTTCAGGAGAAAGTCTCTGGGATAGTTGAAATTCAATTTCCCATTTTTCTCAGGCTCTTCTAAAACACACACTTTTCAAGGTCAGGGTTTATTTTCTTTTTATTTAGTGCATTTAGGTTAAAAAATTGTGAGGGGAAAATTTATATCATTTTGGGGTTTTCTGATTGTCTTGTACAAGAATCTTGATATCAAAATGTATAGATGTCAGGGATTCACCTAGTGAAGATGAAGCCACAATAACATGTAAGCAATAGAACTGAACAAACACAGTACATATTTTCAGTTTGAGACTAATTATGTGAATGATCCTATTTAAGCATTAAGTAGGTAGATTATACAGATAATCCAAGAAATCTTCAATGTAAATAGAGTGGAACAGAAAATTTATTCAGCAGAAAAACAAAGTGACTTGATTGTATTAAATAATGAATTATTTGCTAATATTGAGTTATCAGATTGCAGCTGTACACTTCTGGAGTGTTTTCAAGTTTTCAGTCTTGTCTATTTTGAGTGCTTTAAAAATCTTTTCTCTTGCTGAAGGCCACACATGCAATTAATGAGGCTATCATATTCTCATGCTATTGTTACAAAATCTTTTTTCCAAACTACTCTCAAGTTGATCTACTTTGCTCTTCAAACCAAACTTCTAAACTGCTAGACAGTGAGCAAGTTTATTTAGTGAAAGGAGCTAAGAAAATTTCTTTACTTCCTTGCATCCTGCTCCTAGCTGAGGCTTACTTTCATATTAACCCTTGTCTCAGTTGGCCCTGAGTTCACTCCTACTCTGCTGACTGGATGAGAAGAAGACCAAAAGGTAAATGCAGCCACAGTAGCTCATCAAACTGTGGGTTCACAGAACAGAAGCTGTGAAAAGGGTAAAGGTTAGGATATTCCATGTAAAGATATTAAGACAAGACAGTTCTTGGTCTTGTTCTAGCTTCTAATTTTCTGTGTAGAAGCCCTTTGCACAGCAGAAATTAAGCCTTCTGCTTCATTCTCCCAATTAGATTGTTCTCTCTTCTTGGGCTCGCTGTTGTGGTTTTAAATTCTTGCTGTACCTTCAGGCTCCAGCATCACACCTACTCATTAAAAGGAACAGTCATCTTAAAAACATCTTCTGCAGATGTAAAGACTGTGACTAAATAATCTCTCATTTAGTTTAGCATTCCCATCTTTTGAGTGACTTGGCAGTGCTACAAGGAAGTGCTGCTGTAAGTGCTTGATCAAACACTCTAAAAATACTCACAGGCTCCAGTATTGTTAATTTTGTCCTCCCTGGTTTGTTATGAGTAAGTGCTGTAAGTGCTTGATCAAACACTCTAAAAATACTCACAGGCTCCAGTATTGTTAATTTTGTCCTCCCTGGTTTGTTCCATGGAGCACTGTCCACCACTGTACCCAACTCATCTGGCAGATTCAACCTACTGCACAGCAGACAAGCAGCAACTAGCAAAAAACCGTGAAGCTGGGAAGCCTTTGCTCACAAAGGTGAACACCAATTCAACAGCTGAAATCACTGGGGTGATTCATGCGAGGCAGTCACTGCTCAGCAACGCCAGGAAAGAGCTCACAATCTCATCAGGTCCCATGGAGACCACTGCCTTACAGCAGACTTCCAGCCCCTGGTGCGTGAGGTCTGGGATGCTGTTAGAGGGCTGACGTATGTGCTGCTGAGAGAAGGGCTGGTTGTAGCTAAACCATCTCCTCCCGTGGGACAACGTCTGTGCTTCCAAGTGCTCTGCAGCAATTGCCAGATGCTGCCAGTTCTCTCTTCAGAACATGAAAAGGCTAGGAAGACGTGCAAATTGCAGATGATAAGAGGATGTGACTATGACCCTTAGGCCTGACAGTTGATATTAGGCTGTTCCTGTGCCTCTGCTGTCCCCAGTACATTGCTCTCCATAGGGCCTAATGACACATCCTCTTAGATTTCACACTCGCATAGCAAATTCAATTTGGCATGGAATTTACTAAGAGGTAACGTAGTAGTACAAGACTGAGCTTGCACCTGAAGAACACTGGCATTTTAAATCAAATCTATTTATTTCAGATGCCATTGAGTTTTGCAGCAGTTACCAGCATGGACTGATCTGTTGAACTCGAGGGGGAGTAAAATACTAACAGGGCATGGCCTCCCTTCACAGGTTTCATCATTTACTCAGCCAAGCTTAAGGTATAGAAACAAATCATTTCCCTTATGTGAGGCAGTGAACACACAAAAACTATGAATTAGTCTTGACTGAAAGACATCTCTCTGCCCCTACAACATTTGCATGTGCACAATCAACTCCATAAATTTATTTTATGTCCACACATGGGATCAAGCATGATATATGGCAGCAGAAGAACAAGCCATGAGTTTTCTGGAGTTCTTCCTGTTGCAATGACAGTTGTTGATTTGAAAGCTGAATCATTAGATTTATTAATCTAAACTATTTGAATGCTGATTCTCCTCAAGATAGACAACTGGGAATATACAGTTTCCCTCAAAAACATGATGGCTAAAGAATGGTTTCATTTCTCATTCTTACAACTATGTTGGTCCTCTATTTTGTACAACCTAGGGTAAAATAAATAAGATTCACCTGAATTTCACTGAAAGTACTTCTTGTCCTGTTTGGTATGAACAGATGGAGGCATCAGACCATGGTAAGGATGTGATACTGCCCTTGAAGATTCTCAGTAAGGTAAGAGGAAGCATCTCATCTGCATTTCCTTAACTAAGCCTTACGTCTTTGTATGAAGTAATTAACACTTCAGTCATGTGCCTTACCTAAAAGTTAACTGCAGTTAATATCCCACAAATTCAAGAAATAAAAATTGTTGATTTATTGGGGATTAAAATTCTAAATTCATACTGAAATAGCTTTTGTGCACATTACAAATCCAAGAGTATTTGTATTAATTATATATTTCTATATAAACATAGATTTTCATTCTAGAAGATGAAGTCCATTTCTCCTAGAAGGTCTGACAGAATATTGGAAATCCTGGATATAATTTTAAACCCTGCAGCAAACTGTGATTGAAGGAGTGTTCTTCCTGAACATTTCCTTGCTTCTTTCCACTCCATTTATTCTGCCCTTGTAATTCCTTGGGGGAAAAAAAGACCCTAAAACTAAAAGCCCATCATTTCATTTATAAAATGAAATGCATCAACATAATGATTCTACTGTGGTGCCACTGTCCAGTGCTTCTCATTGCCTGAGTGCTAGGTGATCTTATTTGCTATTTGTGAACCAGTAAACCCACTTAGGCAACTGTGATATATGCAAATCCTTTTAATGCAACATTATTTTTTTAACTTTTTTAATCTCTGTTTTACAAAGGAAATCAGTGTGTGCTGTGTATGAAAAACATTTCTATATGCCACTCCCTTTCTAGAAAGAAACAAACTGGAATTTCAAGATAACTTGACTACATTTGCATTTTAAAACAAACTTTGGATTTAACTTGCTGAGTTTCCTTTTTTCATTTGTGTACCAGACATCTGAAGCATGCTGGCCTCCCATCATTCAGTTGCAACACTTTCACCAAAATTATGGTCTACGAATTTTAAACATACTTTTCCTGGTTACTCAGAGGTAGGATTCACCTAATATGTCTGTAAACCGAGGCTCTTAACTCAACAACTCTTAACTTAGTCCACAAATGTTTGGCACAAAATTTCTCTGCAAAATAAAGAGAAGTGGAAAGGTTGTCTTCAGTTCCTCCCCTCAGCATGGATTGTGCCAGGAGCATTGTGAGAACACCAGATCTGATCTAAAACAGTATCTCAGAGAGACAGGACTTGCTCTGCTTCGTTTTCCAATCACAGAGAGAGGGTAACAAGGACAGTACACAACTCAGCTTCTGAGTGGGTATGATGGGAGGCTTGATTCCACCTTTCATTTGTAGTTCCTGCTGTAACACAGAAGGTAATGCCACATCTTATGGTGTGAGTGACTGAGATACATCAGTGTGTTGAGTATGCTTGTACCTGACAATGTGAATGAGACTTGGTGGAATGATACACTATGCAACACTGATGTGCGGCCAAAAAATAATCCATCTGGCACTCAAGGTGTCCAGGGTGCCAAGGTGCTGTCTCTGAACCAGTAGCCTAGCCTCAAATCAAGTATATCTAATTGCTGCATACATCAGTTATTATATCAGAGATACATTTTGCAAGTGAAACAAGAAAACAAGCTTTTCTCATGCAGCAAAATCTTTTCTCTCTAGTACAAAATAGACAAGGAATCTATTTCGTGCCAGGGAAACAGGAACCAGTCTGGCTCAAATGTGGACAAATCCACTTTAGTTCCCTGAAATCTGATACAAAGACAAGAAACTAATCAGTCAAAGGGATAAAAGCTGCACTTCAACAACCTTTAGTCTGCACTTTATGTGTCATGTTGAGGTCAGAGAAGCAGCATATACTTATCCCTGAGATGACAAATTAAGATTAAATGACAGTATTCCCTTTGCAATTCCACTTCTGTTCTGAGCACATGAAACACTGCTCTGAAATGTGTGCTGACCATTTTGGAAGCTAAATTAGAATTCCTGACCCGTGGAAAACAAAACCTGCAACTGCTGAAGTCTGGAGAACATATAGAGGCTGTTTCAACCTGGCTTCAGGCAGTCTTTCCATGGTAGCAACAAGGAGCAAAAATGCTAAGCCTTAAACATCTTCACTTTCAGATGTGTGCTTCAAGCCTGGTTATGGTCTTGTCTCTCTGCCAACTTCTGTGCCAGCCCTGGAGAAGGGCAAGTAAGAGGCTCTAGTTTTTAACATGGGACAATGAGTGAGCTACAATCTCCCAGCAGCTTCTGAAACTCAAAACTTCCTGGTGCTTTTGGAGCACATTGAGCTATGCCAGTTTTCACAAGCAGGTAACTATTGTTTTAATTAAAAATACTACTGTTGTGCTTATCTTTCTTTGACAGCTATTAATTCTAGCAAGGTATGAGCTGATTTGTTTTTTGAGAGGAACCAGACATACACATCATTACTGATAGGTGGACAGTCTCTTTCTCTTAATACCTGCCATGGCAGTTCTTAGCCTGCGAAAGTGCTGAGCATTTTGGTTTTAGGAGAATCCATGAATTCACACTTTATTAGCGCCAGTTACAGAAACAGTTCCTTCCAGGGCCAGGTTTCAGTGTTTTGACCCAGCAGTTCTAGCTGCTGCATTGAAAGCTCGCTTGAAAGCATTAGGAGAGATGTTGGTGTCCAGTTGAAAATGAAAATTATTAAATAACTCATAACTAAAGTTATTTTTAAAATAGTTTATGGCTAAAAGACTAGGTAGGGGAGATGGCAATTGAGTCCAATGAACTGCACCAAATTAAATGACCACTTCTTACAGGCTTAGTTTGTGGAAATTCTGGAAGATCCCCTAGTTCATTAGTAAGACCTTGAAAACATTAAATTTCTTCCAAAATAATTAATTCTAGTGGTTACAACTTTATGTTTATTTTCTTAGACTCATGTTAATATATGTTTACCTCAGAGTCAGCTCCAGGTTGTCAGCAGTGTGGTCAAAACTGAGGTTTCACCATACCACGAACAAGGAACTTTAGAATTTCTTTTGTCCTCATTCTTTGCAACAGAAGAAGTTCTAAGGGTGGCTTGGGAAGAGGTTCACAGGTAAGAGGAAAGGAAGTAGCTCAGTTAAAAGGGTTAATACACCACAAGGGGTAGGGATTTTTATTCCTTTTTCTCCCTTCAAAAGCTGATGTTACCTTGTCTCAGGACAGGAGGAGGACTTCACAGTGATGATGTCAAACCACATAACAGGGACAAAGATATCCCTGCTCTGCCAGCTGAATTATGGCTAAAGCACTTGTTCCCTTTGTAGTCCAGGCCCTCCCCTCCCCCACATCCACATTTTGCTTCTTATCTCAGGTGCACAGACATGGGCTCACCCCACCTGTACCCAAGCTTGCTACCTCTTCTCCCATTTCCCCTCCACCTGCTCTTCCATCTAGCTCCATCCCACCCCTTCCTCCTGGCAGTGCACAGGGAGTGGAAGTGGGCTCCTTTGCCACCATCAGCCTTTTTAAACAATTGTCTTTTCATTAATCCAGGTTATGTGTATGTGTGTGTGACAGTTTGTATATAAGTCTAGACAGCTGCCAACTTGACAATCCTGCTGTAAAATCTCCATGGAGTAAAGTTTGTTAGGTGTTGGACCTTAGTATCCAACTCCACTCCACTCATGTTTCAGAAATAGAAATTTGACCTCAGCAACTAATACAAACATAGTTCTGATTTCTGAAAGTAAATACTATCCTGCTTTTGTCTCAATACCCTTTTATCCTTTTTTAATAGGTACTTTTCCTGTGCCTTACAGATAAACATGCCGTATTCATCATCTTAAAAAATCTCATTTGGCCGAAAGATTGTTTTTGGTCTAGTGGATAGGGCCAACTAGGTCACATATTTATAGATGATGATTCTTATTTCTCTTGCTCTGTCTGCATCTATGCTGTCCCTCTGCTTGTGTTTTTAATTCCTCACGTTTTTTCTAGGATAACTCTCATCGTTTCTTTCTGGACAAGAGATTTTTATCCCTGCCATAAATCTAGACCAACTCTACACTTAAGGCAGTTACATGAATCTATAATTAAATGATAATTTTTCCTATGCACACACTTATTACAGGTAAATAAGATACTGTAGAAATCATAAATGGCAAACTGAGTCGAGCTACTTCTAGGACAAAAAGCAGACATTAATTGCAGAAGTGATTTGTGCAGATTTGTGGAGCTGTGTTTTTCATCTCGTTAAGGAGAAGAAGCCAGGAAAATGTGTCACATTTTCCAGCAATTCACATGAAACCTCAGTGTACTGATGAAACATGGTACCCCCCGATTCTTCTTATCTGTGAGCCTCGGCAATCTGGAGAGCCCCCCGTGTTGTGCCAGCAGCCTGAAAGACAACAAGGAGGAGGGAACGACACTTCTTTGCTTGCAGGAGTTGGCCATGCCTCACCAAACACAAACCCAATTCATCATCTTCCAGACACTATTTCATACCAACAATTTTGCTGTCTCTTTAATGCATCTGTCTGTTTATCTGTTCTCAACTACCATCTGCTTGTCCTGCTCTCTCGCACCGCACATGTTCACAGTGACTACACCTCCAAGGTGACAAATGAGCAGTCGAGCTAATTTCATTGGGATAAACAAGAAAGCAAGAGCCAGATGGAAAGCTACGGAGAAAGCCAATGTCATCTGGGGGGAGGAGAGAGTGTTTGGAGGAAGAATCACCATAACAACGGCGAGTGCAAAGAGGAGGTTTCTATTCTGTTTATACCACTAATTGCTATGAATATTTTATTCTTTCTCTGTGGCTTATCTACGTCCAGATCAATGATTTACTGGCAGATGGCTTACTTTGTTTTGTTGGGTTTTTTCCATAAAGTTTGATTAGTTTTATTTTCTTGAGGTTGGGGATTTAGATTAATTATTTTTTTTTTCTGTTCTAGGCATTTGGATTGGTTTTATCAGACACTCATAAGAAAGCAACGCTTGGAGGAGTTCACTGACTTTGTGAATTTTTAAATGACCCCACCAAATTATTACAGGTTTTAATTACTGTAAAGACACAAGTTGCTCATTGATAATGTTCATTCAGATCCTTCTTTCAGTTTACAGATAAGCTCTTGAGACTGTAACTTCTTTTCTCTATATGGCACTTCCCAGCACTGGCACAGCATAAAGATTTTACAAATAATCCTGACTACGCTGGCAAAGGTCCAGCTGACTTCAAAGGACCAGGATCTCTCTGCCTGTCAAAACACAAAGATTGTACCCATTTAACTAAATTGGTTTAAAAAACACTTTAGGCAAGTGGCCACAAAGCTTAATGCATACGTGTGTGTGTGTGTGTGTGTGTGTAGCTTTAAATAATTTTATATTGCCTTAGCTTGCCTCAGCAAGAGACATATCCTAAAGTGATAGAAGACATCTTAGACTGAACTAAATAAGCCTGGATAGGCCTTAGCATGAAAAGGAATTTTAAAACATCATTTTAGCTCAGTGCAAATATGGTTGACTTGTGTTTATGTAGCAAGAAGTCAAGCTTAGAGCTGGAAGCAAAACCCTTCGGCCAGGCAAATAAGCACCAACCTTGTTCAGAAATGGCACAGTGCAGTGTCCTCCAGAGATATTTGTGCGACTCCCAAAATGCCCTAGCACAAAAACCTAGCAAAAGTCAATGACCTTATTACAAAGGAGAATCTGGTTTGCAGTTTCAAGTGGCATACAAGTACACAGCTAAGCCAGTGGGCTGAGAAACCTCTCAAGTTCAATGTCATTACATACAATAATGACTCATTAAATCCTATAATAGTTAATATTTAACAATACAAGCTCAGCAAATACTTAATTTTGCTAATATGAACAGATAAGGAACTTTAAAATGTCTCTGCTTTTTTTTACTTTATTGGTATCATTCAGCTGGAATTGATTCCTATAGCTCAACATGTCATATTGAAAGAAAAATAACATATGAAAGTAATGAGATCTAACTAAAAAATGTCCCTATCTAAGCTCCCCAGAGTTCAATTTGATTGCTGTGTACATTCAGGGATTTCTTCAAAGACTTATCTATCTGCATCAGAAACTCCTATTTCACGCTTTTCAGTGTAATGTCTGTCAGAAAAGTTTGCCCCATTCCCCAGAGGAATATAAACTTTCACTGTGAAAGTTTATACTCCCTTATGCCTCTTCCAGAGGAAGACTCATTCTTAATATAATACAAGCATTTATTACAAGCAGTCCCTTTTAAAAGCAGTTTTAGACTTAGTAAAGTAGGAGGTATCTGTGTCCAACAAATTGGAGCTGAACGGTACAGAACCATGACACACGCGAAGACTTTGCTCTTTGTCTCCCTCCTCTTACTAAACACATGGTTCTCCATCAGTTTACTCAACCAGTTAGCTTTTGTTATGTTAAACACTCATAGAAAGATTAAGGCTTAGATCTGTCCCATATTCCTGTGTGTTCCAACTGCATTCAATGCTATTTGCATGAGAAGCAACATCAAGACACTACTTGATTAAATTTTGGCTGTGGCATTATGTGACGCTGTTGCACATTAAAGTGGGGACCTAGGGTTAATAAACAGAAGGGTCCTACCTCTTCTATAGCCTATGATCCTAAAGGAAAGCACCAAACCTGAAAAAAAAAAAAAAAAAAAAAAAGTAATTAAAAAGTAATAAAAAGCCTGTAAGTTATGACATTTAAAACTTAAAATCTTACCTAAGACTTTACTCTAAGCCATGTTGTACTTTATGGAAGTCAATGCCATGGTAAATCTCAGTGTGTTTTTCACTTGTAAATAAACAAAACATATAGTATAGCTAAAGAACATATCAAAAACCTTAAAAAGAATGAGTTTTAGGACTGAAAATGTTGTGAATCTCTAAGTGTCAGAGAAATTCCCACTTTGCAGAGGGAACTAAAAAGGAAAACATTTGCCATAAATTTAGTTCTCACATGAGTGTCTGCTGGTTTTGTAAGAAAGAAGTTCAGGTTCCACCTTTTAAAGACGTATAAATAATCTCCATAACCATGCAGTTCCAAGAGAACATGCACACATGCCTAGGCACAAATGACTGCAAATCTTTTCTTCTTCCTCAGTGCTCATAAGATGCCCAAAGCCTAAAAAATGGAAGATCCTTCAGTATGTCAGAACCTTTCCCGAACAAGTATCAGAAACTCTGGAAGGCAATTTCAGGGCTCCCAGATGGGCCTCCAGTAGTCTGCCAGGACAGAAGCACAAGAGGAAAATGTTTGGTCATCTTAATCACAGAGGACACGCTCCATTTTCACTGGCCCACTTCCATTTCCCTGCCTGGAGCTCAAAGGTCCAGGTGCTTACAAGGATCAAGTTTATCCCAGACAGACTTGGATATGTTTACAACCCTTTAACCTTTTCTTCTTCCTTTTTTAATATCTATTATTTCTGATTCAAACACTGTCCTTCTCCATCTGAGGATTAGTGGATGGACACATCTGCAACTGGTGACCTTCTGTTCATTGCCAGGGTAGAAAACATCAATGGACTCGGTTAGCAATAGAAATTTGCCTGCCAGTATTACTTGCAACAATTGGCACATGCCCTGGATGAAATATCCATAGTCCTCATTCTCCCTCTGAGTGCAAATGGCCTTTGGATGAGTAAGCAGCACCCTGAAATAAGTGAAGCAGCTGCATAATGTGCAGGTGCTCTGGAGAGAATTACCTCTTCCCAGTGCTATCAAGATTGTCTGATATTAAAAAAAAATCCATAGGAAAAGCCCTTTGTAGCTTTAAAAAAATGCTTCTCCATCTATCTCTGTGTGAAACCTTCCTTAATATTAACTGCATACTGTTGAGGATCTCATCCCATTGTACCTGAAATAAGATATAAGTCTTTTTTGGCAAGATCAAAGATCAAAATTTATAACAGGACAAAAACCTGTGAAGACTCTCAAATAAAAGCTACTTTCAAGATAAACATTCAAGTTGTATAGCTTTTGTTTAATATTTTCAGGGGTATTATTTCACTAAGATTTATATGAGCACATAGTATTTCAAAACTGTACAGCTTGCAATGTGAAGTATAGTCTTAATAATCAGTAATAAGCTTTATTGCATCAGGGGTGATCGATACTAGAGAACATGCTGTTTCATTTACCAGGTCCTAAAAATGGATCATACATGTGATAGGGAGAAGAAAAAAAAACTAACAACACAAGCAAAATTCTGCAATGAAGCTGTGACCCAGAAAGATACACCTGCTCCTGCACTCACACTATCTCAAGCCATCTTTATTAGAACTCTCTGCACAAAAATTATCACCCTCTAGCCTGCAAACCCAGGTATCCAGGGAAGAAGTTCTGGGTGGGACTACCAAGTGAAAGAAGATTACTATTCTGGTGGGTTCAGCATCAGGACTAATCGCTCTAACTTCACTCCTACTTTAAATCCTTTCAGACTTACCAGCTTTGATGCCTCCATCTAGAAATGCTTTTCAGAAATAACACCCTTCCTCACAGCAGCTTTAGAGCTGACACATAAGTAAGTTGACACATGCAGAGCATTTTTATACTCAGCTTTATTATTAAACTGCTGGATTTTGCTTTGCCTAAGAAAAGGTACTATGTCTGCTAAATAACATACTTCTAGGCACCTTATGGAAATAAAAAATTAAGAATAGGATACTAAAGACCTACTTTGGACTGTCTCTTATCTCTGGATGCACACAACAGTCAAGTGCATCTTCATTTAATTTTGTGTTAGCCTAATTGCTGGGTACCTACCAAGTCCATCTGTTTGCATTATAGCGAATACGTGCACTGAGGGCTTAATGAATCAAACACCTGCTCGGTTGAACAAATGGCCTAGAATTATCACTGGTAATATCACCCATACATTTAAGCTGCTCTTAACTTAAAAGGAGTGCCAGTGCACCAAAATAAATGGAAATGAGTACTAGAACTGATTAGATTACTCCAGGCAGGCTGCATCTGCAGTAATAGTGACATCTTTCTGGGACCATTCCCTGGCAATGCAACTAGAACGGCTGCACCTCCACAGGTGAAAAGTGAAAGCCCTCAAAGCAGGGTAGTCCTGTTGGGAATGCTCTTGCCAAAGGTACCTGAGAATCGGAGGAGGAAATGTTAGCTGACCTGAACCACGGCCATGATGGGGAATGCTTTACATGTGTAAAAACATAAAAGAACAAATCTCATTGCCAATAAATGTTCTCTGGCACAGTTTAGTTTACTATTATTTAATTGCTGGTGAGCCCAGAACAGCAAAAGTGTCTGTTTGAAGACCTACAGTACACAGAGCAGGGGAAGACATTTCAGTTCAGCTCCTGTTACACAGAAATACTGTCTTCCTGTTTCCATACCATTAACACACTTCTCATGCAGTTTTCTTTTCTCCGAAAGATTCAACTGCTAAGTAGCTCACTCTGAGTAACTATAGATACTCCAGAGTCAAGCATCCCAAACAGACTCCGATAGCCAGAAGAGTTGTTATGGTTGTGTTTATGGTGACATTTCAGAAAAAAATAGTGCAGGAGAATAATGAACAAAACCATAGAGACAACAGGATTATAAAATCCTGCTTCGTACTCAGTACATAAACTGGCATTCCCAGCCTTGCTTTCATTTATGTTACTCAAAGTACTTGGCTGACATTTCTCTCAAGGGTGTTTTTCAAGGCCTGAAGGAACACAGCTTCCAATACAGGCCTTTTTCAAAGCAGATTTTGTGGCATTCAGTTAACACTGTTTTTTTTCCCAGCGTGATACTCCTGATTGCCCTTGTTACCCAAAGCCACCGAGACTGTGAACTGGCATTCCTTAAGTCTGGCTCAGCTCTTGTACCCACATAGTAAGTGTACCAAACTGTCTTGTTCCTCCGTAATAACTTCTACCTCTAGAAGAGCCCAACCTTCTTTCTATGTTTGCTCAGGTAGGAAGGTCCCAGCTGGCAGGTTTAGCTCACTTCTTGAGTATTTCATTCTCTTCCTTCAATTTATTCCAACTTTGAATGTCATCTCCCTGGGTTCTGCCATTTCAGCACTCTCTTGGTTTTTTCCCATCAAATTCTAGTCTCTCTTCCTCAGAATTCCCACTTACCCCATTTCTGCCCTGCTTGAGAGACATTCCTTTTTATTTACTGAATCCTCCTCCCTGCTTCCTTCACCTTAACACTTGCACCAGTCTTATCACTGACCACTAAAGGGAAAAATTTCCATGCCTTTCCCACTAATACTTGGCCAAGTTCTTCCACAACTACTGTGTAGACCCAGTTCTTGTACTTCCACCAGAAAAGCCCTCAGGTAATGCATACCAGGGTAAGAACTAAGAGAGACTGCTAAGGCTTGGAAGGTTGTTTATATGAAAATGAGAGTGTGCTATCAATTTCTTGCTGGTAAATGCTTGAAAATACAGGATACTTATGAATGTATGTGTGTTTGTATGCCTATATGCATATATACAAATGCACATTCTTATTACTGTCTTTTCCCTTTTCCACCTATTGCATTTTGCACTCCATTTGTACAAACTGCAACACTGCTTTCTTTTGAAATCAAAACCAGCATCTGTCTTAGTGTTACTCAAATTCCAGAGGGGCTCTTAGATTACACATCATCACAGACATTTTGTTTTAAAACTGTCTGTAGTAATGGCTTGCCACAAGATAACATGGAGAAATGCAACATGTCCAAATAATGTGGTTGTTTCTCCAGTAACAGTAGTGAAATTTTCTCTCACCATTAGATAAGACATCACTACCACAGCAAAGTATTTCAGAACATCACTGTCAATAATATCTCATCTAAACATCGAAAGTAAAAAAACATGTAAAATTCACTACATTTATCACAGGGCCTCAAAGAGAAAATATTTCTGAAAACACTCTGGAAAGCAAAGCCAACTCTGCCCACTGAAATTTAACAAATGAAATTACTGACAGCTGGTCAAAAATTAGCAATTTCCTAGGTTTTCATGAGGAAGCCACTCATCTATACTGTTGACTTGCAATATATTTATATAATATATTAATATTTATTAATAATTCAGTTGTCTGCATTAATGAGTGATTTGGTTTGGAGTATGAATTCCCAGCTTCTTGTTATATGCCCTTCAATGGTTTTTATACAGCTATAAAGCCATGATATATTCTTGGCAGTCCTCACACATGTAAGAATCCAAAACTGCCTGGATGTTGGAGATGATTTGACTTTAAAAACTGCAAAGAACACAAGATAAAAACCCATGTGATACCAAGGCACAATTTTACTTAAAAGAGCAGCACACTGATTACAGCAACAGCACCTCTCTGCTTCCTACTGGGCAGATACTGCCCAAAAGTCCTTTTGACACAACAATTTTGCAGTGAATGAGAACAGGCAGTGAAATATTCAATATACCACCCTCGTGCCATAATCACTTTCATATCATACCACAGAAATACAAGCCTACTTCTAAGATTTTGGTGCATCCAGAACACACCATACAGTGCATTACTTTTGCAGTGATCTCGTACTTTTCAGTGCCTTTGCACAGGAGATGTGTCACCTGTCTCACTTCTCTCCAGGTATCAATATTTTGCCAATGCTTTGATGACTGTCATGGTGGGCCTAGCATCTCTATTTTAGAGATTGTGTGGCCTTCGTGTTCATGTGTATGCAGTGATGTAAGAGTGACAGCAACACATTTAGGCCTGCAGTATGGCAAAGGAGAAGGGAGCACATAGATACTACTACAGTTTCACAGGGATTCTGTTGCTGGAGTTCAGCAAAGGTCTAGTGTGGAAAGCTCTGGTGTGGCTTTATTTAGACAAGTCTCACTGGGTGTAACAGAAATTGATAAATAAGATATTTCCTCTGCTCAAGTTTCTAGTTGCACATTTATTTGGGATTTTTTAATGTTACTTGCTCTAATATTGCTCAGAACCTTGAAGCAAGGAAGGAAGCCAACAGTATTTCAAGTCTGAATGAAGGAAGTGATGATCAGCAGAGTCTTCCATCCCTAAATGCTCAGGGAAAAGCACTTTTTTCTCCCAGATGTGGATCTCTTCACAAATGTATATGCCATTAAGGATGAGAGCTTCATGGGGAGCAGCACGCAGTGACTCTTTAATAGAGCAGCACTTCTAAGTGCTACACTAAGGGACAAGCTAAATTTCAGCTCTAACTTACATGTTTCGTGTGCTGCATTAATTTAATGGCTGAGCTCAAGGGGTGATTTCATCATGATAGTGGCAAGTCCTTGATATGCTGCCTCATCTGAAAACCAGTTAATTGGAATAAAAACGGGTTGTGTTTTTTTTTCTGTTGTCACAGTTGACAACAGCAGAAATATTTGGGATACAGAGTCCACAATTCAGTTTTCTTCTGTCCTAGGAAGTACATTTTTAATTCAAGATTATAGAATTTGTCACCAAAAGTTTAGAAAGTTTTGAATCTTATCTCAAGAATATTTAATAAGTTGAGCTTAGTATGGATGTGATTTTATTTCCAAACCAAATAAATCTGGCCTAATCAGAAACCTAAAAAATCATCACATTTTTACAGAAGGTAAAACTTCTTATAGGACGTGGATGCAGTCTCTTTTCAGCACATTGTACATGTTCAGCTATACTGTTACAGATGGTATATAATGTAATATTTGCTGCATGCTCCAGAAACTGCCAAATGTTTTCTATAACCCTTCTTTTTATTAAAATATTCCAGATACATCTGTACTGTACGAGATCCTATGCTGCTATTTGGCATGAACTCTATCTTCAGACTGTTCTGCAGAGTTAAACTGTGCCAAGACTGAAGTATTGATTGCTACTTCTTGCACACTGCATACTAATAAATCTTATCTCTGTGTTCTGGCCAACCATTTATATGTAGCCCCAGAGCAATCACTTCTGCATTTTAGGAATCGTGTCCAAGGCACTAGCAAAATTCCATAATGTTGTCAGATGAAGATCCAGATCCAGCTCAGTCATTGGCATATAGGCAGTAAGCAAAAGGAACCAGCTGCCACGTCTTCAGTTTAGCTCAAGGTGCTGGAACAGGGGTGTCTCCACATGGGCTGGAGGCTAAGACACAGAGAAAAAGAGAAGCTGAAACAGGCAGAGGCTAAAACTTCTCCACGGTCCTAGATAAAGGATAGACTTTATATTGAAGCGTTCATGCCACACTTTTATGTATGTTTTTTTAACCTATACTTTAACACACACTGACTCCTTTTTTTCCAGATAGTTACCATTCTAACTGAGCTAGCTTTTGGGGACAATTCAAAGTAACAGTTATTGCACACTAAATTATAAAATTATACATATATGCTTATGGGAAGACTGACTCATGAATCTGGAAGCAAAGAGACCCTACTGTTGGATAACCTTTGTCCTATTAAGTTTAAGACTAAAAATTGTTATCTTGGTTCAATTTCACCTTGAACATTAATGTCCCCATCTAGTTGTATGGAGGCACATCCCTTTTGGAGACACATCCTTTTTGAATACACTACTGACAAACCTGTATTTTTTCAGAAGTTTGAGGGACAAAAGCAGTTCACTTGGAGTGTGGAAAAAATGTAGAATAACAGAGGGACCCTTTTCAAGTATGTCACTTCAAATGGACAACATTTTTTAAGCAGCTCGGAGTGACTTGTGCAGCCAGATACTTTTCTTCACTAATTACCAAGCAATGATCCATTGGGGTAGCTAAAATTTTCCCTTTCAGTATTATTTTTAGCTCCATTTACTGAGGAAATTAAGCCTATTCTGTAGCATTTGGATGTCTTATCTATTTGTCCATCCCAGTAATACTGGGCTGACTTCCATCAAATCTAACAGTCTCTTAATAGGAGAGAATTCAATTGCTCAGACAAGCAACTAGAACTATTTCAGATGTCCACATGCATTCTCCATCTGCTGTTCCAGAGAGGTATAGGTCTTATATATATTTTGTATCTGAGCTCCAGCCCCAAATGGAAGTCTCTAGGGCAACATGCCAGCTTTAGGCAATGACATAAATGTCTAGGCATCTGAATCCTGCCCTAAATTCCTATAAGTTCTGTGAAACTCCATTGCCTGCTAAGTTAATGGCCACAGCCAAAAGCTTAACATTTACCCATCATCTTTAAAGTGCCAGCTGATGGCACACATGCCGTTTCAAACTGGCAGGTGTGGGTCTGGAAGGACCTGGAGATCCTGAGAAGAGGCTTAAGGTTAAGTGGAGAAGGAACTGCAGGAATGACAGGGCTCTCATAAAAGATATGCCAGGGAGGCTGTGATTATTGCAGTGAGGTCAAGGGTGGAAATCAGACACAGACTTACAGAAAACCAGATTTCCTTATTTCCACTTTTTCCCTGTCTATTGCATTATAAACTACTTATATTGCTGCTTACTAATATCTCTACATACAAACAACCTAAATGGCTCCAATTAATTTGCAGGCTTTGCTAACCATCTTCCCTTGCAGGTCACCAATTAGGATAGTTGTGTAAGGTATGGCAGATCCAAGGCATGGCTCCAGAAGAAGCCCCTGCAGAAGTGTCCCTGCCCCCTGGACTTCAGTCGGGGCTGTTACCTTTTGTACACAGGCCAAGTTCTGAGGAAGGCCTGTCCCTCAGGTCTCCCTCAGGTCTTCACTGTAATGCAGTAGTACCTTTGCCAAATTTACACTGAATTAATATTCAAGGACTGATTTAACACATTGTTCTGGTTCTAATAATGCACAGATTAATTCTTAGCCAGTAAAATACTGAAGTGCATTTTTAAACCCCATTGCGATCAATGAGCCAAGATAAACAGACCCTAGAGCTTTGTTGACAGGAAACATCAGAATGATCACCCTGAGAGAAATGGGACTGAACTGTAACTTAGTGTGCACCTCTGATCCTGTTCTACTCTGAAGTCATATACCAATTCCCCTTGAAATAACGACAGCACTATATCCAAATCCAGAGCATAATGTAGGGCTCCAAGTGACTACAGTTTATCTTGGGAACAATGAAGGACTAATGAGACCTCCACATCTCACAGCCCCCTCACTTCTTCACACCACCTCTGAGCAGGAGAACCACTGATGCATCGACACACCACTACTTTAACACATGGGATCTTGGAGCTCCCATTTGGGCTCACTGGGAAGGTATCACTCAGCAGTATTTCGTTTTCAGTTATCTGACAGCTGCGGAGGGACAGGCAGATCAAGGCTGTGTGCCTCAAACTCCTAAGACACTGCAGAAAGGTCCCAGAGCTCATTTGTCAAAGCAAAAAGAGTTAAGTGTCTTCTGCATGTTTTGGTGATCTACCAGCAACGGATGGAGAGGTGCCACATTATCCTCATGGTCTGGTGCTTATGCCACTGGCAAGTTTAATAGAATCATAACAATATACTCTTGTTCTTTTTGCCTTCGGAAAAAATTGAATGCTTTTCTACATCTGGCTGCTTAAAATTGTAAATCTACAAAACTATTTGTCATGGTATATTTCACTAATGAGAAGAAAAAAAAAAGCCTGGCAAGTTGTGTAACATAAATGCTTTCAATGGTTCCTGCTATCTGCAGTTTGCAGTTCTCTCTAGCATTACTGATGTCTAGTCTGTCTCTTTGAAAGCCCCAGTTCCTTAAATCATTTTGTGAATTAAAAGAAATGTCCTGTCTCTAGCAGACAAAGACTGGATAGGAGACTTTTGAAAAGCTTTTGAAATCTCATTACTCGAGTATCTAATGGACTGAGTAACACTTGCTGTGTGTTCTTTACTCTTTGTAAGGCATTGCATATTATGCATAACTGACATACATCAACACTCACTATGTTGGTAAATGGAGTAGATAATCTTCCAGCTTTGATTGCCCTCAATGCAATTTCCCATACAAGTAGGATAATAATGTTTACATATTGTAAAAACGTAAATGTAGATGTAGGTTAAGAGGATTGTCATTCTGTGGATCATACTATATTTAAACTGTGACCAGAAAGACTCATTACAGCCACTTCACTTCATCCATTACCTAAAGTAACATAAAATATATTTATAGCAATCTCAACTTTTCCTTCATGCCTTTCTCCAAAATTGAAAGCCATTTAAACATGACCAAGGTTTGGTTGGATTCATTAATGTCTAATTGTGGGGAACAGTCCCTCTTCTCTCCCCCCACATAAGACTAAACAAAATGCCTTTCAAAAAAGCAAAGCAAGAGTGGCATCTTTTTGCTGATTTAGCCAAGGATGGACTGGAACAGGCCCCTTGCTCATCCCAGGAACCAGAAGCTACGGAAGGGTAAACACACACACGCACTCTAACTTTCCTGCCAGGCTCAACTCCTACCCTTTTACTCCATTGATTCCATGCCTCTCCCTTGGAGAGTACATTTAATAAGACCATAGTACCCTTGAATTATTTTCCTGATACACACCTAGACTGCCTCTCCCAAACCTTGGTCCCTCGGTTTGTATTAACCCTTAATAAATTGGTTGATTCGTAAACTAAACATTGGTCTCAGTAACAACTTGTGAGCGTGGTGAGGAAGGGTATTCTAAAATACTCTTAAGATACGGTCCCGCAGTGGCTGTTCCTCTGTGAGAGGCAAACGCCCTGTGTGAGCCCTCGGTTCCATTCACAAACCCCTCCTCATTGGGGAGGGAAGTCGCAGAAGCACCTGGCAGCCGGTAACCCCCTGGCATCAGCTCACAACACCAATGAAGCACAGGTTCCATTCGTAGCCTTGTGCAAATCAGGATGCTGAAAATCACCTTCTCCCTCACTCTTTCTTCCTTCTTCCCTTCCTCTCTTTCCCCAGCTGAGGTTTGGATTGACACTGCTCTGTTCTTGATTGTGGATACCAAAAGGATCTTTATCCCTGCAGACAAGGGGATAGATTTTTTCTTCCTAAAGAAAAAAATCCTGAACTTAAGGCTACCTTACATAAGCTTTGACTTGAATTATGTATGGATTCAAAAATTACAGCACACGCACAACTACAGCCTCCTAAGTTACATTTTCTTACTAAGCCAGAGTAAAAGATCACTTCAGGAAAAGTCTGCCCATTCCTGAATTAACACAGCAGCACTTAGTAAAACATACTTGCCAAGACATAACTGTATGTTCCATAAATGTCTAGACATGTACATTCTAGAAAGAGCAATGAAATTATTTTCAAAAGTACACTACATTAATCTAATTCTGTCCTACCAAGCCACCAGGAGTTTGACAAATGATCCCAACAGGGCAAAGAGCTTTGCTGAGCTCTTTTCACTCTTATTCTGCAGCCTCCTGACCGCAGGATTTAGTTTGAATCATTGCCAAAAACAAAACAAAACAAACCCAAAAAACTTGTGGAGCTGCTTGGCCCTGCAACAATTTTACCTCAATTCCTTTCCTTTTATTTTTGTTTTATTTTTCTTAGGAAGTGTGCAAGAGCCTTCTCTCTGCTATGCACCCACCCTGCCTTCAAAACACCAGAAGAGCCAGTGCTCAGGGCTGCCAATTGACAGCCAGGCTCAGGGAGAGGAAGCCATGTGCAGTGGAGAGGTGTGTTTCAGACCCAGATAGCTTTTAGACAGAGCAGATGGAATCAGCATGGGTTGAGGAAAATTACTTAATGCCACAACAGCAGGGAACTACTAAGAGATGCACATTTTGGCTCAGCTCTGAAGGGAGGATCAACACACCCATTCTCTATCTCTGTTCAAAGTGAAGGGGCTCTCTCTGTGTAAGCATACAGGACAAAATTTAACTTAGAAAATCCTGATTCATAAAACTCATAACACGTTGTGGAGATGTTTTCCATTAGGACTGTAACTGAATCAATAGATTCCATGTTTCTATCAGGAAGCTGCTCTGTGAGCCAGCAGCAGCACACTAGCCCAGCCCTCTGCAGCACATGGTACCCTAGGGCAGGACTGCACCGCCAGCACTTCCATATTTTTCTGTCCTGAAAGCAGCAACCTGGGAATCCCAAAAACCTTCAGAGCACCAATTCAATCTGAGATGAACTTTTGGATCCATGGAAAACCGCCTTCTCAGACTACACCAGGTCTGGAGCACCACCATCTCCACATGTAAATGGTAAATGGTTTTGCGTGCCTATGCCTGAAGGGGGCATATTCCACTGCAAAAACACCATGTTGTTGGTATTTGCTGTGTAATTTTGTATTCTTCTTAGAGAATTTAATCTAGAAATTTTGATAAATTTGATTTAATTTCAACCTGGAACAAACCCAGATGTCAAAATAATGGCATATTTCTCTAAAGCACATTTCCCTGGGCTTGGCCAGCTCTGCTTAAGGTGAACTAAAAATGAATGTCCTCATACTGTACTGCCATAATTTATATTCCAATAAGGAATCAATCCCAAACACACATGCTGAGCAATTCAAGTTCCCTGAAAAAAGAGATGAATGAAGAGGTGAACAAAATGTGTACATGGGAGCAGGCACAGCATCGTGACTGTATTATCCTGCAGACATAACATGACAAGCAGGTCCTGTGGCCACACTGTGCCTTGTAGCTTGCACTGGCTGGTTTGCATCTTTCCTTGGGACTGACCAAAAGAAGATGAAAGAACTGCCTTTGAAAGGCAGACACATTGATTTGTCACACCATTCAGGTGTCAGATTTCTAGTTCAATGGAGGATTTAATTTACTTTAAAAATCAAAATATTAATTCCCTTTGTTTACTCCCTCCTTCATAATCAGTTCTTGCAACGCTTTGCTCTTCGTCCATGTTTTTGAAATTCTTATGTGTTCTTACTGGGAACAAAAACAATCTTAAAGTCCTTAGTGGCTGGGTGTATCACCAGGATTCCTGTATGACTAATGAATTTTTCTCACTCCCTCAAAGCTTCATCATTAAGGCCATTGTTTCCCCAAGGATATGTCCTTGTGCGTTCAAAAATCACAGAATATTCTTCCCAAGTACTTTGTGGCAGATGCAGCTGAGTTCCAAACACCTGTGGGAGACTTGGCTACTTTGTGAGTTGATATCAGCCATTAGTTGATAAGCTCTAAGGGTAACATCTGCTCATGTAACTGCACTCCTCCTCCTTTTTTTTCCTGTTGTCATTCTACCAAGTTTATGGCAGAGACACAGAATTAAAACAAAATAATAAAAAAAATCTGTATTATTTTCTCTCCATTAGAACTGTCAGGTAAATGGCAGGATGTGCCTGTGAAACTGCATATTGTGACAAAATGGGATTTCTGGATATTTGTCTCACCCTTCTGCTGTTCAGCTGTCCCTGATCTCTCTCTATAGCCTTATCCTTCCCATATATTTTAACAGAACAAACTTTCTGGGAAGGAGTGACCACATTAACCACGAAGGCAAAAGCAATCTTTTCTTCTCTACTCTTTCCAGTCTATTTGCTTTCAACATAAAAAACTTTCTGTTTATACATTTGTGAGGGTGAGGAGGGCAGCAAATATTCAGGCTCTTGCAAGTCTTGAGTGATGACAAGTGAGAACAAATATTTTTCTTTTCTTCTAGTTTTGCTTGAACTTCTGTAAAGAGAGAAAGAAGTCCTTCCTTCTGGGGAAAAAAAAAAAAAAAGGCTCTTTGATGAGATGGTGGCACTAATTAAGTGATAAAATAAGATCTCTTTGACCTTTTAATGTCACAAAATAAAGTAATAATTATAAAAGAATGTTAAGAGTGTTAAAAGATGAGCTGTTATCCACTTGCCTTCTATTTTGTCTTGATACCAGCTTCTCACACAGTCTAGCACTTTGTGGCTGTTGTTGGTTGTTTTTAGCAAGTGTGCTATATGCCTCCTCCATTCCTTACACAGATAATCCTTTTTCTCCAGATAACAATTTCAGGCTTGTACAGCTTCACAACTGGACATAAATGGCCAGGTATGGCCTGAAGAAATCCCTTTCTCCTGTGTGTAGCACCCCAGGTGAATCCTATTAGGCCAGTCAGGAGGAACTGCTCAGTTTCTCTCCACTTCACCAACCTCTTGCTCTTCAATTACTCTTCCATCCTGCAGAGGCAGCTCTGCCCAGTTGGTTTCATAGAATCATAGAATGTTTGATCTGACTTTTTAATCTGTTTTTTCTCCATTTTATTTGACTCTTGCCCTCCAGCTGAAGCTCTTGGCATAAATAGACCTGCATGCTGAGCCAAAACTTCTTTTGGGACTTTTTTTCTCTCAGCACATGCTTCTGCAAGCCCATCCTCTGCCAGGCAAAGTAGAGATGTTGCTGACCCCAGGACAAAAAATTATTTCTGTTGGGACACAGAAAGACTGATCTCAGCCCACGTATTTCTTGGAGGGTGAGGGCTATTTCAGTGTCTTCACTCTC
This sequence comes from Chaetura pelagica, assembly GCF_000747805.2. NCBI lineage: Eukaryota > Metazoa > Chordata > Aves > Apodiformes > Apodidae > Chaetura > Chaetura pelagica. Next base: position 13,259,668 of record NW_009970725.1, read on the forward strand.
CTGTTAATCATTAATGACAAGGGATCAACTGTGTCCTTTTTCAGGGAACACAAATGTGAAGTCTATCTTCTTTGAGGATTTTGAAGAAAAGATATAGGGTAATAGCTAAAAGACTTATTTCAAGACACAAAAGTGAGTGTAAAATGCCTGAAGTTTGTGTGGGTTTGGAAGTGGACAGGGAAGTAAGAAGCTTTGTCAGCCTTTATTCCTCTTTCTTTTTTCTTCTTGTTGACCAAACTTGCTAACTACACACAAACATGCTTATTACAAACAGCTGCTCTTTGTGTTTTCAGTGAGGTGGTTGGTACCAGCCATTATCTTAGCTTCTAGTCACTGTAATGTAACTCAGGTCTATGGAGCACTGGAGACACCAGGAAGGATTTCTGTGGAAGTCGAGAGCAAATTTAGCTGAGTCCCCTTCAAGTCACTGAAAAGCTAATGAATGTCAGAATGACACCCTTGCTGTTCACAAACTGGTGCTATTAGAAGGAGAAAGCACATACTAATCAATAAGTGTTGGCACTGAATAGCTCTGAAGTATTGGTGGGCTGGCAAATTCCATCTGCTTGCAGCACTGTACCTAATCACAACAATTTAATGTCTTCCTTCCTGTTGATATCCACTGATATAAATTGTCAGGAGCCACTAGATAATTCGTCCTTCCAGTCTCATAAATTACTCTTACAAAGGTCTGTTTGGAAATCAATAGATCTTATACAAGGAATGGGTAAGGAGGCAAGGTGCTGTTTAGTTAATAGGTAACTGTCATAAGGTAACATCATGTTTTCCCCATCAGATTTCTTTGTTGTGACTCTACTCAGTCTGAACTTGCAGAGATCAGATTTCAATTTACACAGGCCCTTCTGAGGTGCCTGTTTTCCTTGGGTATCCTGAGAGCCAGCTTCCTTCTCCTTGCTCAGCATCTGCTCAACTCAAAGGGCTCTGTAACCTACAGCAATTGCAGCCCCATATTTGCACAGGGAGGGGCAGACATTTCACCCTCCTTCTCACCATGGGGACAGGTCCTGCACTGCAGATTGCACTGTTGGCTTTACTCAGAAGAAAAATCCAGAGGTGACAACTTCCAACATCTTCCACTGAAGTTTTCACTCACCAGCTCCAGGTAGCTCACTTCCAAGAAGATGGACTTCGTGGAACTACTCTCCTATAAAGGAAAGTTCTCAGAAAAAGAGCATTTCACAGAGCTTTCCCAGAAATAATCACCATTTCTCCCCCAGTTGCCAAGGAAACAAGCAATGGCAATGTAGACAGCAGCAGAGAAAGATCTGCACACACCTGCAGGAGAATGAAATATCTTCTCTAAGAAAATGATTAAGGTTAGTGACATGGGCTACTTATACAAAAAGACTTGCAGGAGGGTTTGCTGAGTCCCCTTCTGATCTGAGACAGGGAAAAGGACATATCCACTCCTACTTCACTACAACACAGAAATGGGAGTATCACAACACCATTCAAAAATTTACTGTTTTGCACCATCCCTTCTCTTGCCCACCATTAAAAAAAAACAAACAAAAACATTAAAAAATCTTAAAAAGAGTATTTTGTTGTACTTTTATTATCTTAAAACAACACCTGAGAGGTTGTCCCCAAGATACATTTACTCATTTTTCATAGTGTGTTCTCCGGTGAGTTTAATTTGATCTAAGTTTGGGCAAAACATGATAATAGAGATTATAGTCAATTACATGAATAGTCACAATCTGCAGACCCAAATCTTGGTTTATCTCAGGACTCAGCTTCATCAGCATATTAGAATACTGTTTCAGACACTTGATGTGGGAGAAGGAATTTCAGATGAAATGAGAAGTAGCTTGAGAGCTGGAGAAAGTTCATGGCATGCCATCAATGGGGAAGGCAGCCAGGGAAATTTATCCAATCTCATTCTCATGACTGAGCTTCAAGACATCTGAAATTTTACTCCATGGTCTCTTTATTAAAATTGTTATGGTCTGGCATAGAGAACGAGTGCACTAGAGTGGAACTCTGAAGACACAGCTGCCATCAAGCAATTCACTTTATCTCTCTGTTCATGAACACCACATAGGACAAGGCCAGTAGCAGTACATGCAGAGGCATTTTGGGAGGACAAATGTGCAAGGATTCAGAGAGAGCTCAGCAGTTATGCTGTTGAGGAGAAGTAAGTTTATCAACAGAATTTACACAAGTTATACATGTGTTCTGCAGATTCACATTTTAACCCATTTTATTCAGTACTTCTCTTTCATCACAGAAATACTAAGATCCTTGATCTTTCAAATGCTTACAAATACCAGATCACACACAAGGAGTAGTGCAGAGGCTGCACATAAAATAGCTGCTTATGTTAGGCCCACCTGAACGGTTGTGGATGCCCAGAAGGCAGAGTCAAAAACTAGAAGTGATCAGGCCAGAGGTATGAAAGCTCTGACAACCTCTTGGAAGTGCCTGAGCATGAGTACTGAGCAGAGACAGACTTGGGAGTTGTGCAAGGAAGTCAGCTCCTCGGAAAGTGCACCCAGCTGTGGCACTTCTCTCGTGCTCTGCTGCAGCTGTAGGGAGAAACCTGTTGCATCCTAGCCAGGCTGAGCTGGTATCCCACTCTACAAACCACCTGTGAAAGCTTGAGGCTTCTGGAATAACTAGGAAGAAAATTAATTTTAAAAAAAAGAAAAAAAAAGAGGGGTGTGGGGAGCCTGTATTCAACCATTGCCAGTTCCACCCTGCCTGCCTCTGCAAGCGGGCACCTGGTACAGTTGTTAAGATTGTGGTCATCCTCAAAACATCTGGTTTTGTTTGTTGTCTTGTCTCTGAGAGCTGGCTTTAGCAAAAACAATACAAGAAGCAAGACACCTCACAGAGCAATATGACATCTGTATACACCTACAGCAGGCTTTGACTACTTACATGTATTTGAGATAAGATCTAAATTACTGTCATGGAGTTTAACATCTTGCATTTGGGCTATTCCCCAGGCTCTCTTGCTTTTTCATCTATGGTCTGTTTTTTGTGTTGCTTCTGTTTGGTTTTTTTTTAATTAGTGTTGTAATTTAGTCTAAATAAAACATTTAAAATAAATTCATATATTTCAACAAATGCCTTATAAAAAAAAAAATAAAAATCTTGCCTAAAACATGATGGTTTTTTGGGGCTGGTCAAATCACTTGAGGTCTTCAAGTCCTAGAGGTTACTGCACTACAAACTGATGTAGTCAGAGTGGCACGGTGCAGCATGCACCAAAAATCAGACACAGGTCTAGCAGCAGCTCCTTAGGGCAGGCAGAGGCGCTGAGGCATTCAGTTACTTGGGCAACCTGCATGTGAGGAACGCATAAACTAAGTCACCGTGTTCTACAGAAACTACCAGGAGAAAACACAGAGTGCTGTCCATCATTTGCTTTATTACCTTCTCTCTGTTCAAATCCAGTCTATTAGCCCACTAATAAACACCGTTTGTCAACTACATCCAAAGCACGTTCTTAGTGAGTCAAGTAAGGGGCACCAGAGATACATTTAAAGTTCAGATTCACTGGTTTAATTTTAGCAAGTTGTAACTACTGTCTCATACTTCATCCTACCAACAGATTTAAGTCTAGGTTTTTATTCATCTATTATTCCTTCCACTATTCAGCAGTTTGCCTTTCTTGCCCTTATTCCTAGGAGACGGGTGATGCACACAGATATCTCTCTGGGGCCAAAAACATATTCAGTTCTTCCTCCTGCATTAATAACACATACAGACAACTCATCTTCTGAGGGTTTTAAACCATATTTTGTTGCCTCTTACACTACAAAAAGATATACTGCTATGAAAAGACTCATTGTTGCTTTCTCCTACCTTATCCTCAGGGTACTGTCATTGTTATCTATCAGCTACAAAACAGTCTAAGTTTTTCATGTTTCTTAATAGTCTTGTTTATTATTTACTGTTCCTTTCACTAGAATATCAGCTCATCCTCTGTTCTTTGCTATGTATCGAGCTTTAACCATTAAGATTTTGCTTTGTTCTTTCACCCTCTTCTTGAAAAAGCACTCAGAGGGTGGAGAGCCCATTCATTCCTGTATCTATGGAAAACATAACTGTGCCTTGTAGCGAGAAGCACTTTTCAACACCAGACAGAGCATCTTTATCAGGATGTTTCATAAATGCTCAGGTTTGTAGGGGTTTGGTTTTTTTTAAGTCCTTTGCTTTAATTGAGACTGCCCTCCTTTGGCAAATGTAGTGGAAGTCTTGGATGATGCTTTGAAAAAATACACCAAGATTTTCTTCCCTGTTCTTACCTGTGAGTGAAACAAAAGCTCTTGGGGGAGAGAGCTGAAAGAGGGCTGTGCAGGAATAGATGAGAGACAATAGGAAATCCTGCCTCATTTGCTGTTCATAGTCTCACTAATCACGTTTTTTAGCATAATTCTGCACCACCTAACTAGGTCCAGCTGCCTTTTCCCAGACCTTTGAAGGTATTGGTCTCACATATTCCTTTTCCAGCAAAGCATAACAACAACATACAAACTACTGTTAGGCAAGTTCCAACATGTACAAGTAGCCTGTTAATGAAAATAACTTGCAGGGCTGAAAAAAACCCACAGCTCTTAAGAGCTCTCTTAAAGGAGTACTAAGCTTCTCTTGGGGTTTTCTCCTCACCAGAAGCCTAGCAGTCATGAACAAACAATGTTTTACCTAAGATGGGCAGAGCTTTTTGTTGTGGTGAAGCTTTGTTCTGCTTTGTCTGTCTGACTGACATAATTCAGCCCTGGGCATCGCTCCACCCTTGCCAAATGGGAACGTATCTGCAACTACTACAGCTCCTCCAGGTTTGGCTCCAGTTTGGAGATCTGCACAGCTGAAGAAGGTATTTTTGTACTCAGGGAAGGGCAGGGAAGAAAAGGTTATTATCAGCCAGGCTCCTTCTGGAAATGTCAATAAATTGCTTATTGCTGATTTCAGCTAATGCTGGCCTTTCCCCACAAAAATATCACATTTCTTTGTATCTCCAGACTACATCCAAACTCCCGTTCTCTGATTTTGCTGGCAGAGGCACAACAGCTTCAGCCACGCTGTTATCAGAGGAGTGCACATCCGTGGAGTCACCGGTGAGTTTATTTATACACATCCTGCCCGGGCGCCCAGCTCCCAGTGCCAGGCGTGGCTGGGCCGTGACTCAGCAGCAGGAAAACTGCTGTTGATCATCCTCAGCTCACATCCAGGGTATCATCGCTCCCTGCTCCCCAGTAGTCACCAGGGCACCACAAACACCTTTTCATAAAGACACAGCCCCCTCCCTCCCTCCCTCCCAACTTCACCCCCACCTTGCCCACACTCCCTCCCTCCCACGCGAATCACTACACAGCACTTCTCCCCTCTCTCCACAGAGGTAACAGATGTTGGAAGCACCGACGCTACAACAACCTACACCAAGTTTTTCCCTGACCCGGCTGAGAAAAGCAAACGCAGCAGGGAAGCACAGAGGTTTATTCTGAGCGCTTCTTGTTTTTCTGCTCTCAGCAAAAAGGTTTTGCTTGCCCTTACTTTGCCTGTGTTGCTACACAGTAGCATACGAAGGTAAAGGCTCCTTTAAAACGAGCACAGTTCTTTGTTGTGTTTGGCTTTTTTGACCCTGCATTTAAATCTCAGCCATGTCCTTAGAGTACTTTACATATATATATGCATAGTGCACATGCATAACACTGGGCTGCTTCTTGACCTGCATCAGTCCAGCGAGTGCATTTCAGCTGTCACGGCTTTACCCCACCTTTTCCCTTCTGTTCCCCCCACTCCTCAGGTAAGTGCCAAGAGGACAGGTGGGTCACCAACTAATATTCACGGCACAAAACTTCTCCGACAGCTTCTCCCAGCCCAGACCTCCGTGAAAAATTTGCCTCGGAGGTGGAAAACAAACAAAAAAACCAAACCACCACTTTGCCCTTTTCTTTTTTTCAAGCCTAACTCCGCAGCGAGCCCCTGCAGCAGGTGAGCAGGTGAGGCTCCGTCCCTGCGTGAGGCACCTGCACGGGCAGCACCTGCGACGGGAGGATCAAAACCCAGAGAAGCCCATCGGTGTTAATTCTGATCGAAACTCGGTGCCCTGACCGAGGGTGTGAATTTGTGCGGAGTCTCTAACTGGGCCTCCCCAGGCGATCCCTGCAGGCTCAAACCAGGACACCTTCCCAGCCCTGAGCCGTGACCCGGGGTGAGCCGTGCCCCAGCCCCGAGCCCGAGCCCCGCGCC
>NW_009970725.1:13266403-13269082 GCF_000747805.2 Chaetura pelagica
GGGAGCTGCCCGGCTGAGCGGTAAAACGCTGCCTGCGGAGCCAAGGAAGAGCCCACCAGCCTCCCCGGGTCAGCAGCCCGCCCAGCCGGCTCCCAGCAGGCGGGGCAGCCCGGGCTGGGGGGGCCTCCAGCAGCAGGCAGCTCCCCCTTAAAATATCTTGGATTTTGGGTGGTTTTGCTAGGCTCAGATAAGAAACATTTGCCTGGCCAAAGAGAGGGGTCTGACTAAGACACCCGGCTGAAGGTGCAGCCGGGGGAGGGAGCGATGGACAGGGCCCCTTTGCCATGAGGAGTGAGAACTTTTGTGAAAACCGTTCCGTTTTTTTCGTCACACAGCCCTAAATCACCTGGGCCTCCTGAGCCCTGATGGGGTGCTCTGCAGCCACTCCAGTGGCCCAAGAGATGGGCACCGGTGTGGGCACCCCATGGAGGTCACAGGCTGCTGTTCCCTGTGCTCTCTAGCAGGAGTTAGGATGCTCCTTCAGGAATGCTCCATGGCATCTCTGCAGAACCCAGGATCTGGGGTATCCGGTATCCAGCAAGCTCTAAAGTGCAGCAATACCAGAAGCCAAGTATAAAGAAAGACATTTTCACTGGCGGTGGTTTCTACTCGTTGCACCTAACGTGGCACATTTCGTTCGTTGTGAGTGAAACACTTTTTTTTGCCAGAGCATTAAGCATCTGCACAGGATTCAAGGTAGCAATTAACTGAGCTCCCTACTGCCGGTGCAATGAAGGCAGCAAGAGAGGAAGAGGCGGAATAGCAGAGGCAAAGGCTACACAGCTGGGAAACGAACTGTCCTCCAGTTCATACTCCTTGTCAGTTCTCCTTGGTAGTCTGAAGAGTGCTTGGGGGGGGGAACAAAACAACAAACCACAAAGAAGCAAGAAATACATTGTTAATGGATCCATGTAGACTTCTGGTCCAAAAGAACAGAGAAAAAAAAAAAAACCCTCGGAGACAAGCGAAATGAAAATCTTAATACGTCCAGGAAAGTGGAGAAACACTGTAGAGGGAAAAATGAACCAGAGGAAATGAGAAACTGAAGAGCTCAGAAATAGCTATAAAAGGAAACAGTTAAAAAGGATGGGGCAAATGGATACCCTGCAGAAAAGGTGAAGGTTTATTTTAGCATCTGGAGGTTTTTTATTAGTTTCTTCCCTTCCTAATCAAAAGCCACGTGGCTGACAACTGGAAATGCAATATAGTTGTGGTATCAATCTCTCTGTTTTACAGGTCACCTCAAAAAACACTTGTCTAGTGTCACTAACCTTTGGATAGGTTTGTCTCCTACATTCCTCCAAGGGAGGACCAAAGAAGGCTTGGGAAAGGATGAACAAAAATAAACAGAAATGGAAAAAACATTAATACAATTATTCTGAGCATCTAATTCCTATGCATTTAAAAGCTTTTCAGGACAGTTCATGACATACATCTTTTTCTTAATGTTATTTTTAAGCATCTATAATGCCTTGTTAAACACCAATTAATAACAACTTTGAGAGATAATATTTATTATTTATTACTGTAATAAATAATACCCAATACTTATTTGTACAAAGTATATAACAAAAACGTAATCCTTTTTATGATATCCCATACTGCTTCTTTCCAATCTAGAAAGTCAATGCCTGCTAATCCCCAGCTGAACTAATGCCTATTAAATATAAAGGTCACTTGAATAGCTGAATGTTTTTTACTGTAGAAGGTTTCTCTTTTCATGATGTTAATGGATGAGTATATGGAACAATAAATCCACATTCCTCAATAAGCGAATGTGCATTTAGTGTTGTACTGGTTTGAAATAGCCATATGTAATTTCCATTATTATGTGATACTCAGGTTATGTTTATAATGAGTTCCTACTTTAAAAGGTATCAAATGTATTTTGTTGGTTCTGTTTTGGAAAGAAGAAAAACCGCTGGAACAAGTTGACAAGTCCAGCTTGATCTTTTATCTGATGCTCCCCTCACAAGTCAGCATCCCTGCCCTATGCGAGAATGGCACCAGCCAAATAAATCCCTAAAGCCCCAGTCAGGCACCCAGACATGCTGACCAGGTAGGTAAAGAACTGTTGATGAAGGCAGCTCCATTTCAAGAGCAGCAAACAGACTGTAAGTGCCCAGCAGATCTGTGATCACATTGCTTATATTTAAAGCTTGTAAACAGGGATCTGGGTATCAAATCTTAGGGATGCTGTTTTGGAAATTGTAGCTCCAGCCAGTTCCTTGCCTGAAGGTGCATGAAAGGGCTCAGTGGTTTTCCTTCCATCAGACAGGTGAGTGGATTATGCCTTGGTATGTTGTACTAGGCTGCAATGGCTCATAGCAGCACTGCATTTAATGGGTGCTGAGCTCATCCATGAGTGGGAAAAAAGTACTTGCAGTCATAAATCTGGAACTACTTATTGGTGCAATCAGCACAGCCGTTGTGAACTCCTACAGCTTTATATGGTGTGATATAAAATTCTGTTTCATTGTAACCTTTCCAGAGACTGTATTTTCTTCTTGAGCCCATTGACTATAAAACTCCATGGGGATGAACTGCATTGTGCTGCTAGAAGTAGAGAGGGGTAGTAGCTCTGGCTTAGTTCCACCATCAGCTCTGCATAATTAATTAACATTTTTATTTGCTATTTTCACTCAATGCTGTGGCAATTTTGACCAAGTAGATCCAAAC
>NW_009970725.1:13269107-13282601 GCF_000747805.2 Chaetura pelagica
AAGAGTGAGGAGAAAACTCCGTCATAACTCTAGGGAATGTTTGTCACCTATAAAAGAAAATAAAAATAGAAAGAATAATAAGATAAATTAAATATATAATAATAGATGTCAGCATTGCAGACAACACAATGAAGGCACTGCTTTACCATAGATCTACAGTGTGAAGCAAAAGATCATGAAGTTTGGCTGTGGATTTTGAACAGCACCCTAAGAGGCTCAGAGAAAGTGGCTGAATAGGTTAGCATTGAAGTCAACAATAACTTAATTATTCTTTGATATTTCAAGCAGGTGAAGAGTTAGATGATTATTTGTTATCTTGGGACATCCCTGAAGCCTTTTATAATGTTGCCACCAGCATTTTATTTGGAAATCCCAAGTTTATGGATCACATCACCTTATGAGAGCGAAAAAGTTTACAGTGTCTGACTTTTAATCTTTCCACCTTTCCAGCCCACCAAGTGGAACAATAAATAGAAAAAAGCTCCAGTGTTGATCCACTTTTTATCAAAATACACTGTCAGCTATTTGGATCTCAGGGAAGGTTTTGCTTTACATCTTAAAGTCTGTGGAGCCTTATATGCTGTCTGATGTCTGAGGGTATTTTAGAGGTTTCCAGAGGGGACACTGTCTTTATGAGGGAAATGCTGCAGGAACCAGCTTATAGTATGCTCAAGTGTGAGCTGGCTTGCTGAAATCCCTTGCCAGCTCAGGCTGTGACAGCTCAGGTAGTTCTGTGTGTGTGCCTTCCTCTGTGTATACGTGTGCATGCATAAGATGCGCTCATAAATATGTTCTAACTGCTAAAGAAAACAAAATTATAGCAGCCTGTCAGAAATGGCAGCTTTAAAACCACTTACTAATTTTTTCATAGCTTATTACTGAGCATTTTAGAACAGTGATCTTGCCAGTAAGTGCCAGTTCTTTTCGTTCTGTTCAGCTTAATAGCTTAATAATGGATAATTGGAGTTCTTGGGTACCAGTAATGAAAGGACACTACGCTCCATTAAGTCCAGGATATTTATTTTGAGAAAATGACTGAGTGCACAATTTTCTGGGAGCACTAATAGACTTAAATGGATTTCAAAAACGTTTTTACCATTAAAGAATAAAAATCAACTATGGGTCACATGTTCTACTCCCAGGATGAGCCCAGGATGCAATCTGCCACTCACTCGTTCCTCATTAAAGAAACTGTGGATCTTGCCGGGAGTGTTCTTGATTCACTGGGCTGTGAATGGGATCAGACTTGAGCCTTAGATGTTTAGAACAAGCAGTACTCTTTATATAAAAGCTATATAGTTTTGAAGAAAGGTAATTCAGCATCCTATTGATGATTTTTAAGGCTACCAACTAGAAACACCCCCTAGAAATGCTATTATTGTCTGATTCATCCATACAGAGGGATGTTGGTCTCAGCGTCTTTTTAAAGCTCTTTCATTGACTGATGGGTTCTGTGTTCTAACATCCAACACCCACTCTTCCAGAGCTCATGTGCAACGGGCTGTAAAGTAACGTAACACCTTCTCTGACCCTGTGGATCACCACAGCCCTCCCACACACCAGACTTCTTACCTATTGAATCTTCAACAAAAATATCTATTCAGCAGTGTATGGTACAGGAGATGTTCTTCCCTAACTTCTGATTTCTGATTAATGTTTATCTTATGGGTGTAACATGTCAGTCCTGTCAGACTAGACTTCAGCTTTGGTGTTAGAAAGCAAAATTGCTAAGAATAGAAAGAGAAAATCTGGTCAAAGAGAGTTGACACATGCAGTACACCGAGTGTGGTGCTGTACAAGGTTTGCTTGTGTTTCCTTCACATCACTGTGAAAGGAGAAAGAAAGGGAAGTTGGGATATTTTCTATTGGGAACTTTATTCCCTTCTGACCAGGTTGGCTCATCACTTCTCTCCCCAGCATCCCTCAGTTAGTCTTGTTAGATATTTTGATCATCTCCTATTCACCTTCCCACTTGCTAAATGTAATGTACCCTCTGTTGAGGAGATGGGAATTTCATTTTTTCCCCAAATTTCTGGTATAAATGCCCAAGATCATGTGTCTTGCTTCAACTTAACAAACTTGTTTCTCCATTGCTTCTAGCACTAGTAAAAGTTCTTTGGGAAAGTGTATCAATTTTGTACCCATGCCATGTTTAAACAAAAAACAGATAAAATTCATGAGCCAGCATGCTGAGCTGATGCTTGGCAAGGAAACAATAAAACAATGTAACACATGAACAATAGGAAAAAGACTTTATATTTCCCTTTTTTATCACATCTTATTTTCACTTGTTGCATGCATTTGGAAACTGTCTCACAACAATATTTTCAGTTTCAATTTAATTTTTATTGATTGCTTTTCTTTTTTCAATCTCACTCACAGAAATATAACAATATGAGTTATCTATGGATTATTCATTTATCTTACTGACAGCTAATCTTTCTAATGAATTAGGAACAATCACAGCTCCATGACAGCTAATTATACTGTAATTCCCTTTTTGCTATGTTTTAGAGAAAAACAAGGTCTTAATCAGCAATGATGCATATAAAAATGTTTTAAATATATTTGAGGGCTTTCATTTGAGGTTTGTTTTTGTGTTGGTTTTTTTTTTATTTTCTAACCACGCTGAAGCTACATGTTTTTCTTCAAGGAATTCTAATGTTCTACTGAACATTGGAGTTCTGACATAATATAAATATTTTACAAATACAATTTTTTTACTGCCTGTTATTCCTGTCTTTAGCTGCAGTTTCTCCACATGTAGTGATGCTTGTATCAGAGCACCACAGATAGATTACCTCACCTAGATAAGGGTTTGCTCTATACACCTGCTTTCCCCTGCATATCCCTGGGGTGTGGTTTGCATCTTTCTACCCTTGGGAGCTTTGAGCCCTTTCAGTTCTTGGGATTGTTGACCTGGAGTCAACCTCTGTCATACCCATCTCTGATGATTTTCAAGGTAGTGGTGGTAAAGAGAGTTTCTAAAGCACAATTTCCTGTGGACAGATGGAGAGCAGAATTTGCATCTGTATTTCATAACACTTCCAACAGCAGCAAGGAAAGTCCTAAATAGCTTCTTTCATCACCAGTTATACTGGGGGCAGGGATGTGGCTCCTTGTTCATGAGTATGCTTCTGTTGTGAGAACCCTTACATATTCAAGGGCTACTTCTGAGAAACATGATTTACAAGTTTGTATCTGCAGTTTCTATATGAAGATAATCTGTAGACACAAGGCGTGTTGCTGAACTTGGGTGTGAAAGGGAGGATCTGCTCCTCACAAGTTCATACCTCACCAGGAGGTGACCCACACAGAGCAACAATTCTTTCTGCTTTGACAAGTACTTGCTAAAAGAGAGAGTTCCAACATCCCCATGAACTTCATTACTTCTGTCTCCAACCTCAACTTCTAGCACTGATCACTGGTCACATATTGACTCTCCTCTAGCCGAGGCCCGGCAAGAGCATCGTTTTGCTTTGTTTAGGCCCACGTGCATCTATATGGGTTAAGTCCTACCAAAGCCTACATTTGCCAACTGGCAAAAAGCCATAAAACTTACCGTTTTACCATGCTTCCAGTCTTTGGTGAACACCACTGTTGACACCAAGGCCTCTGTGCCCATTGTCACTTTTGCCAGCAAGGCTGATGAGCTGCAGGGAGCCTGGCAGCAAAGCGCTCTGGTGGGGCGGACTCAGAATTTGGAAGTGGAGAGAAGCAGCAGGCAGACCACAATGAGAAGTCCTGCTTGCTAGAAGTAAAGGGTGTTGACCTTTGCAAGAGGTGTAAAACTTATGAGTAAGGCACTTAATAGCTCCTGCTCCTTTTTGTTGTTGTTGTTGTTGTGCAGCTGTTTTTACTGATGTCAGCTTCGTGCAGAGCTCTCTGCAGCTGGTTTTCATTCAAGTCACTAACATAAAAAATTCCACCCGCTGGTGGCTGAAGTAACACAAACTGTATGAAAATCCAATGGAAGGAAATCAGGAGGAAAATCAGAAGTTTGCATACACTTTAAACTTAATAAATCACCAACTGTCAACTAGAGGCCTTGTGATTGCTAACAGCTCAGAAACTGAAGGCTGAGAGCCATGAAATTACCAAGATTCACAGTTATGTTTTACATAGCTGCTAAACCTCAGAATAATTAGTATTTACTATCTCTGCTAATCAATCTAAAGCAGATGTTGGAAATTAGAGGATAAATCATGTAATCCTGGATGCCAGAAGTTTATCCAAATGTCCTATTTATGGCACACCATTGTTTTGTGATGTTTTTTACTTCAGTAATAGTTGAAAGATGTGGTTTAGAACCATAACTGACAAAACCACATTTTAATAACTATCTCAATGTTTATCTCAATGTACATATGAGCATGCCTACTTGGATTTCTGGCACTCATATACGCATTTTATAACTGTTGCTGATTTTGGCAAACAAACACTTATAAGAAAATATAAGCTTTAACTGCATGTGTCATAATTAGTCACAATACAACTTACACTGTAACATATTTTGAGAGAGTGTTTGTTTGCAGGATCACAGGATGCAAACACAAAATGAGCCCTAAAAGGTAATTTCTTAGGGGAGAACAGGTCCAGCTCTGTTCCATACATATATTCATAGAAAATAATTTCCAAAATTTGGGCTGAATGAGATAAAGAAAGAATTTCAGTGGCCTGAAATGAAGCGAGAAACAGGCTCCATTGTAACATAGGGAAATTAGTTCTATTACCAAAAGCCTAATAAATTCCTCTTTTAAATAATTCAAATTTTTAAAATGTTCATTAGCAATAATAAGTGAATCCCAGCCTCATCTGTCTGTCTATCTGTCTCACAAATCAGGAGTGCATCTGAGAGGGAAAGGCTTGAAATACTGACTCAACTAATTTGTTTGTGCTGAAATTTTTGGAGCCTAAAATTGAGGTCCTAAATTGTTGTCAAAGCTGATCTCCATTATTTCTTCTACTTCAGCATAAATGAAAATACACAAAGAGGGGGAAATCCACTTGCCTTTAGTTTGTTTGCTCTGTGATACTTTTTAGCAGTCTGATTAAAAACCTGCAGTGAGTTTCTTGAGGTTTTATAGATAAACCGAACAGAGAAAGTGTAAGCCTGTCTTCTCCTGCCTCAAGCTTCCTGATGCCACAAGCTGCATAACAAAACCTTCATGTAGACAGGGGTCATATCCTCCTTTCACCTCACTTTTTGGTCTCCTCAGCTCAGCAGACCCAGCCTAACCCCTGTGCTTCCAACCTCTACCCCAGCTCTGTGCTATTGGACGAAAGTGGCCCTGCTTGTGCACAGGGAGCCCAAAGCTGCTCCCTGGGGAGGCAGCAGTGCCTGGGCCTTGTCACTGCTCTCTTTATTCCTGTCCCCACTGCCCTCCATGCTGCACTGCTGCCATGCTTCAGCCAGCTGTCCAAAAACCCTGGGAGTTTACTGCGTGTTTACCATTTACCAGCATGTCATGTCAGGAAATATAACTGGCTTTTATCTTCAGCTCTGAATCTGACCCACCATATTAACCTACTTATTTTTATATTTGCATAACAACGAGCAATTCTGCTCAAAATAAAACCCAAGCCAACAAAAAAATCTGTGTAGAAAGCTGAGAACGGATGAGAATAACAGTAGGTGTGATGGCTACAGTGTGAAGAGCACAGCTCTCCTCCTGTAACACTGCATCACAGGAACAGCTGAGAAACACAGGAGGCAGAGGGAAATTGCAAAGATATTTAAAGTTTGAGAAGCAGTTAAATGGTTCTAGCACAGATACAGCAGGTTACATGTACTGTGGAATTTACAAGTGTTTTTTTTTTCTTTTTCTTTTGTTTTTTTCTTTGTTTTGTTGTTGTTTTTTTTTCCTAAAGGAGAAAACTGTTAATTTTTTCATACTAAACTGCAGCTCGAAACCCTTGCAGGTTGTGTGCCCTAGATAAATCAGCTCCCAGATAGCTCAGTTCACTTAGAAATATTTTTCACAATGTTGGTTACTTCATAAAGGGTATTTTTTAGTTTTGAAGAAATTAGTTGACAATGAAACTTCCAGGATTACACTTTTACATAAGTCATTTGACTTTCTGTGACAAATCAACACAGCAGAAGGAGCTGTGATGTAATTATTAACAAGAGAGCTGCGGGTTGTAATTTCTTCATACTATTCAGATAAGCTCAGTTGTTGTTCAGAAACCACTCAGAGCCCAAGCACTGACACAAATCTTTCAAAATCTATGTTCAAAACAAGTCCAACAGTATTCTGTAACACAGTCATCTGCACAACACAGTAAGGAGTTCCAAATGTCTCTTGGGAAATCCTTTTAAAAACAGTGCTTCCACAAACATATTACTGACTGAGTATATGGAGTCTGACTGGGCTTTTAGTTTAACTGGAAATAATTCCAGCCCCATCTACTGAGTCATTCTAAATTTGCAACAGATCATCTATTTATATAAAATAGACAGAAAATATATAACACTTGTCTTCTTCACCTATGTAAACTTCAAGATGTTAAGAGAAGAGACATTTTCTTTCCATATGCTTTTATAGTAAAAAGGGCCCCACTTGCAGTTAGAGTCTTAAAGCAATATAAGGCCTTTAATAAGCAGAAATAATTACTGAACAAATGTGCAAAACTTCTGAGGTTCACTGAGCTAGAGAGCTTTTATGTTTCTCTAAATCCACTGGGATGTCCATGGCAGAGTGACAGAAATTTTCTAGAATATGTTCCTTTACAATATTTTTTTGTCCTGTCATTTTCTAATCACTCAAAGACTTTCAATAAATTTACATTACTTTAGACTGTTGTAACAGAGACCTGCCTGCATTCAACACTGAACAGCAGAGGAACAAAATCAGCCTGCCTTTTCCAGAACTCACTCCAGAAATTTCAGTTGGAACAAACTCAGGGTTTATATGATGAATTTTACATATCTTATTGGTATATATTTGTGGTCTTTCGTCTTTGAGGAATACTTCAGAATGCTGAAAGGGGGTGGAGATACAGGTGATACAGGTTAAGGACAGAATAAATGAGCTATCCATTCACTGGGGAAGCATTATTTATTACATCTGGACAAGTCAACAGAAAGGGCTAGATCCCGTCCCACAGCTAGGCTTTGCACTGCTCTCCTCAACAGCACAAAGCTGCCACAAGGACTTCACTGGTCACCTTAACTCACCATGGCAGAGCTCATTTTACAACTTCAGATTGGAGGCAGTTCCTGCTTTCTCCCCTACTGTCTGGAGGCAGGGACCATGGTACCAGTTACCCACCACCAAAGCCATTCCTGGGTGCCAGAATAGCATTTGGGAGTGTCAGACCAGTTGCCAGAAACTGCATCTGTGTTGGTGCAGTGTTGGTGAGCCAACACTGAAGAGTGACACAAAGGTAGAGGAGCAGCTCAAATGAGACACTTTGCTGGACTGAGTCCTCCTGGGCACTGCCAAAGTTAATGAGGTTTACTAACTTTTTTCTTCTGCTCTGAGAAGCAGTTGGGTTAGTAAGACCCATCTTGCTGAATTAAGAGGGCCTAGACATCCCAATAGCACAGGGCCTATGTCTGAGTCATTCTTGTATACTTGGGCAGTCCTACGTGCAGCTACACTTGATTATGTAGTGTGGAGGTGATGGCAGTAGTTAATTATTCCTTTCTCCACCAGGTTGTGTTTCTGCTAGTTGGAGTCTGCTACGAAAGCTCCTTGTACTGCAGAAAAGTGTTTAGGGGACTTTCCCCTCAAGCAGTGGCAGGTGAGTTGTTGGTGCCTCGACAAAGTGCCCTTCCCATCCAGCTGCAGAAATAAAATTTCCAGAAAGCACCACCTACAACTTTAAGCTGAAATATGGTATCACAGCCACAAATCACCCATTAATGAGAGCAGCTGGGACATTCAACATGTGACTGTCCAACAGATCTCCAGGGAAGGGAGCATAGCATGCTAGGTTGGGTAAATCCTTCTCTCACACCCAGGTAATAACAAGTACCTTCAAAACACTTTCTGAAAGTTATAAGAAATTATGCAACAGCTCATATCTCAACACATTATTGCATTTCGAATTTGTTTTATACAGCTCTTCCTATTAGTTTGTTTTGTGAACTTTGTGGGATAATACCAGGAAAAGGCTGCATTTTTTTAAACAAGAGAGGAATTTCCTGAATTTCTTTGATTGCAGCTAGCTTTCCAGTCACACACTTACAGACTGGCTCTTGGATTTGCTTCCAAACTCTCTCTTTTACCCACTGTGTGCCTATGTACAGATCCCACGCAGCCTCCTGGACTACAGAGACAAACTGGATCTCCACGTTTTACAGAATCACAGAGTCGTTTCAGTTGGAAATTGATGCTGTACAGATACTAAAACTGAGGTGGAGCAGTGAAGTGCTCTAGTTAAAGAAGGCAGCACTAGTGCTGGGGTGAGAATCCATTTATAAGATGAGATTCAGACACCTAAATTTAGGTGCAAATACTGTAGGTGTCTGTGATGAGGCAGCACTGTATGGCACTGTTATCATAAAGGAGATTGAAGGGTCAGTTTGGCTTCCTAAATGATAAGTGTCCTGCATTATTTGAAACCCCCAAGGGCAGCTGTTACACAGAGCTCAAAGGCAATTTGTGTCCTGCTGCGGGGCAAAAATCCTGCTAGAGACCAGGCAGGATGTCCTTGGGCTAGAGACTCCATTTACACTCATGGGCATCTATTACCATTTGAGATGCCCTAGGAAATTCAAGGTGTGTAAAAGGCTGGAAGACATGGCACAGTACCTCTGTGAGATATATGTCCTTCTGAAATGGCAGATAAATATGCTTGTCCAGGAAAGACATCTTGGCCAACTCAACTGGCAGTAGGTAAATACAAGAGCATGGCCGTATAGTGATGCAGATGTCCCTGTCTAGGCAACTGAATCATGTCTCTAGTCAATGCAGTTGGGAATGAAGATGCTGACATCAGTTCAATAATCCTGTAGACTCATCCACTGCAAAGGCAGGTTCCCCAGGAGACATGGGGAGGATTCATAGACACTGAGTCTGGTGTCTGCACTAGAAGTATCTTATCTTGCTCAGTGTCCAGTTGCTGAAGTGTAAATTTCCCCTGTGGCTCCTGTGTCATACACACAATCTTGCATACATGTCCCAGAGGCAAGAAGGCATCTCAGTCAGGGCCAGGAGCTTATTTTTAGGCAACTGAATCCTACAGTAGCTCATGATTGTTTATAATGGCACTCTCACCACCCAACTCATACATAGACACTCACAATGCAGACATGCCATTGTACAAGCCCGAACTGAGATCTTCATCTCTAGCTGCCTGTATGCTGTAATGCTGTAACATTTCAGACTACAGACTGTTCCCTTACTTAGTGACTAGCACCATGAGCCCCTGACTTCAGCTCCTTCCCCAGGTATGCTGAAATACATTAATTCAATCACAGAATCAAATCACAGGATACTCTGAGTTAAAAGATCCACTGAGATAATTGAGTCCAACTCCTGACTCCACACAGGGCAAACTAGGATTTAAACCATATTTCTAAGAGTGCTGTCCACATGCTTCTCAAATACCAATAACATGACCACTTCCTTGCAGTGCTTCTCCAGTGCTTGACCACCCTCTCAGTGAAGAACCTTTCTCGAATATCCAATCTGAACTTTCCCTGCTGCAACTTTAAGCCATTCCCATTATTCCTATCACAAGACACCAGAGAGAAGAGATCAGCACCTCCCTCTTGGCTCCCTCTGATGAGGAAGAGATCACTCCTCAATCTTCTCCACTTTAAGCTAAACAAACTTTCTATCCTCAGTCACTCCTCATGCCCTCTACTCCATTCACCAAATTTGTTGCTCTCTTTTGGGCACGCTCTAATATTTTTGTATTATTCTTTTATTATAGAGCCCCAAACTGCACACAGTACTCAAGGAGAGGCTGCACCACTGCTGGGTATAGTGGGACAATAACTTATTTTTATCAGTTAGCTATACTGTGTCTCATGCACCTCAGAACATGTTTGGACCTCTTGACTGCCAGGGCACACTGTTGACTCACATAAAGCTTACCATCAACAAAATACCCCAGATTCCTTTCCAAAGGGAGCACTCCAGCCTCTTGTCTCCCAGATCACATGAACATTCAGGATTACACCCTCCCAAGTGCAGAATTACAAGTTACAATTACTCTAGTCACAAGTAGTGACTAAAACACACATCACTATTGCAAGAATAACAAACCTACATCCTTGATGCTAAGCATTCCTTCAGAGAAAATGCCAATGAACAAATCACCATTTGCTAGTTCAAGTTCTCCACGACACCCAAGATCACAGTGCCATAGGAAAAGGAACCCTTAATTTTTTTCCCCCCTCCCACATCTTTAATGACTTCCAGATCTATTCAAGAATCCATTTAAGTCTCTCCAGCTCCTGAACTCCCAAGTTTTTCCTGCCTTACTGATTCAAGCAAATCTGCCTGAAAATGGAAAAAAGTGGTGAATACCTGATTCACCTGGTACAGGTTTCAGAGTGTTGTTCTCAGCTGTGTAGAGAGAGTATCCTCAGAAGGAGTCCTCCAAATGTCATTAATTCTGCAGCTGCTCAGTGTGCATGTGCTATCATCTGATTTTTTATTTTTGTACCATTTTTAACGTAGCTCATTATTACCTTGGTACCTGGGGACTGTGATTTGCAGGAAGGGATCTGTTCAAGGCCAGGCTGAATTACATTACAGTTCCAAAGTATGTTTGGCAACTGCTAATACTGACTGGCTATTCTTGGATGGTTTTTATGTACTTCTCTCAGTTCAGATCTTTCCTATTTAAACTCCATTTTCAGAAGGGATATATTCTTAGTGCTTATAAAAACAATTTTCAATTAGATTCCTTCCGCTTTGATTTTTCTAAATCTGTGGTATAATTATTTTGGACCTAAATTTGTACCTCTTTTTCATGGTGTGAAGTATCCCTCAGGATAAGGACTGAATTGAATTCCCATCTAAACCATTTATATTGGGATTTTTTTTCCACATATTCAGTAATACCAGTTTCTGACATCTGAATATCAGCAGTTCAGCAGTATCAGTCTTTCTGAGAGCTCTGCTCCTCTGTCTTTGCTATTGTGTGTGCTTCCAGATTTGCATCTCTTTAATTCACAAAGGCAAATTCAATGACCCCTTCAATGTCTGAAAATGGCTGAGGCCACTTACTTGGTGAGCTCAGAGTAGCAGAGTAGAATTTGGCACCTTCAGTACCAGCAGCAGTAAGCAGGAAAAATCCCTACTTTCTCAGTATGATCTTGCCTGAACCCACACAGATTATTGTCCCATGTGAAGCTAATTTTGTCTGAAGCCCATGTTTTTAAAAAATTATTATATCAGGGGCGGGGAAGAGTAGTCAGAAGATAATCAGGGAGGAAAGATACAGTAGATTTTCCAAGGCCACTGCCAACAGTGTCACACACACATACACAGAGAGGAAAAAATAGTGCAGTAGTGATGCTAGATCCTCTCTCAAGCCATTTTTAGCATCTTGCTCAGTGATGACATTCCCAAAGGAAGGGGGTGTTCTCTGTAGTATATATTAAATGTACCAGCAAAGAATGGAATATATTAATACACCATGCAAAACCAACTTGACAAAGCCAAAAACAAAGGTCTTTTTTGCTTTCCATCTCACAGGTATCTCTGGTGCAAGCCCAGCTATTCTGGTTTCAATTACTGCTGCAAGGTTGTTGTAACACCAGGGCCACGTAGGCAGACACTTCACAGAGTGATACGTAACAGAGTCATCTGCAACCTGCAGTGCTATCATACATACCAGACCAATGACTGCTCAAAATATTTTCCCTGTAACATTTTAAAATATACTTGATTTTTGACTGTCAGAAATACCCGTTTTTAACTGCTAAATTCCTTTGAAGAATTGCTGTACAGTGGAGCATAGCAGCTGATGAAAAATCTGACCTGCTTAGGGGAGGGGTTAAGGGCTGCACATCAGAAAAGGGGGCAACCTTTTTTTTCTTGGTAGCTCACTGTTAGAAGCTTCCTCAATGCTGTGCAGACACATATCACAGTATCACAAGTGCTGCAGGTAATTTGCGTGAGAACGCAATGAGAAAAATATATGTGATAATTTTAATAAGAAAGGCCTCCAGCTGGAAATGTGGGGCTTGGTTCTTATGTCTTTCTTGTATAAATCAGAATTAACTTAAATTTTACAAGAAAGAGCATACCCTGTTAGAAGTTGGAGAGATCAGACCATGTTTCCTAATCTGAATGGATGTAAAACATCTAGTCAAAGAAGAAACAATTATTATTAGTCTGTATTTACTTAAAATAGTTACAAAGTGAGTGACTATGTTGGCTTGAGTACATTTTTCTTGCAGCAAAATCAGAAAATCCATACAAGAGAAAGGATTGTCGTTTCAATTGTGTTCCAGATCCCCAGAACTTCAGCAGCTCCCTTTTCTCTTTTTTGTGAGAATGGTTCATATAGAACTTAAAAGCATGGGTAGGTGACATTGAGCATTTTGGGGAGCCCAAATGCTGTCAAACCAGAAGTATTTGAGGGACCATATGAGAGGAGATCTTCATTCCAGCTTTGGCTTTACCTGCTAATCTTACTTTCCAGCCGTGTGTCACACTGGTTCTTGTAAGATACATCTCTGGTGAGGTAGGTGCTGTATTTCTGCTGTGTTTTCAGATAAGTGGGAGCAAGTGAGCCAGTAGCTTGCAGCCAGGTATGCAACCAGCCCTGCTGCTTCATGTTTCAAATATGAGACTGTACTGATGCAAGAACTTTGCAGCTGCTGCAACTCTGTATTTGTGGATTTTGCGGACTGACTTCCTTCCTGGTTTGGGAGAGTTTCTGAGAAATTTCAACTATCTAGCAGGGCTTGGAAATTTTGCCATGGAACAGGATGGGTTTGTGTCCCAATCGTGTTTCATGAGTGAAAAAAAAAATAAACATGGAAAGTTTATTTATGTGGCTGACACATCACAGATGGCTGTAACCATTTCCCAGCTATATGCTTGACTTACTTTTTCCAAAATTAGCACTAATCAGAACTCAGTCTGGTGAGACTTGCCTCAAGAGTACTGTAAGAATTGCTATCTAATGGCCTGGAGAGAAAGAGCCCAAGTACTGGAAACTCAACACAAAGTGCTAATCACAGCTTTAACAGCCAGCTTCAAAGGGATTAAAACTGCTAAAAAGCATATCTGGGCCATTGACAAAAAAAGCATGTGAGCTGTTTGCTACCATATCAAGACTAACACAAGAAAAAAAAAAACATCCTTTTTCCATTTTCCATTTTTTTAGTTCTACTTTACCTTGTTAGAGATCAGGGAACCAAAACCACACAACCTATTCCTGGATTTATGCCAGAGCACAATGTTGCTTCCTGTTTTTTTAGTTCTCCCTTCCTTAATAATTCCTGTAATTTGATTTGCCTTTTGCTTTCCACTGATATTTTCAAAGAGCTAAATGAAGAGACTGCAGGATCTCTTT
>NW_009970725.1:13282738-13285690 GCF_000747805.2 Chaetura pelagica
CTTTCCCTAGTGATAACAGGCAATTAAAAACCCATCATTGCTTAAGTATAGGTAGTATTGTGACTTAATGCTCTGGAGAAGAAGAATAGGTAGGATTCTTTTTCTCCAAAGCATTAGTCTGCATTCCTTATTTTAATCTACTTGGAGCTCATTCTGGAGTTTCTTTCTCGTCTCATGGCTCCTGCTTCTTATGTGCACATCTGTCTTTCTCTCATTCTCCAGACACAACTGTATAGAATAATGTTGGCTTTCACTCAGCTTCCTAGCATGGATGTATAAAATAGAGGTTTCTTTCCAGCCAAGCCAAGACTTCAGCTGCTACAAATTTCATTGCCAGGCTTTGGCCCTGACCACAGCTTTAGGGACTGGAATGGGGTCCCCGTGAAGACTGCTGTCCTGAGAGGGTCTTGTTCAGTTCCCACTTGCACCGTGGGATCCTGTTCAGCTGCCTTGGCCATCTTCATTTCTTGAAGGGTCCCTTCATGCAGCAGTGGTGCTCGGAACAATGATGTGAGGGTGAGGCTGCTGTATTACAGCCCTCAGTGTCAGGGAGCAGCAGTAGCTTGCTCCACATGGGGAGGGAAGCTGGGAGGCAAGAGTGAGAGCAAGGCAGGCAGGAGCAGGGCCCTCACCAACAGGAGAGCAGTCCCACAGTACTCAAAGGCAAAGAGCAGAACAAGTTCAGTGACATTAGTCCAAGTCAGTTCAGAGTGCAGACTGGCAGGGAAGTCTGTAGTGACAGGGCAGGTTCAAGGTCAAACTGGAAAGCTAATTGAGCAAGGCAGGGTCAGAATCAGCAAGGTACCAGCCCAGGGACCGATGTACCTACAACACAGCTCAGTGTGTTGGGTCTGTGTGGCAGGTCTTGGTAGCAGCAGAGGAACACAGGGGTGGCTCCTGTGAGAAGCTACAAGAAGCATCCCTGGCTCTAAAGCCAGACCCACCTCTGGCCAAGGCCAAGCCCAGAAGTGATTGAGAATCACACATTTGAGAATAACATATTTAAGAAAAGGAAAAGGAAACTGCTAAAAATCCTGCAGGGGTGAGGAGAGGGGGACGTGAGACAGCCAGAGCAGAGACATCAAGGTCCTGTGAGGAAATCAGGGGAGGATGTGCCCAAGCAGAGATTCCCCTGCAGCCCATGGTGAGATGACAGCCCATGGAAGAGCACAGTGGAGCAGCCCATGAAGGACCATGGTGGAGCAGATGTGGACCTAGAGCCACGGAGGACCCCACACAGGGGAAGCAGACTGGAGCAGTCTGTTCCTGAGGACTGCACCTGATGGAAAGGACTCATATTGGAGGAGTCCATGGAAGACTGTCTTCTGTGGGAGGGACCTCACACTGGAGCAGGGAAGGACTGTGAGGAACCCTCCCTGTGAAGAGGAAGGAGCATCAGAGACAATGTGTGATAAACTGACAATAACCCCCATTCCCTCACCCCCTTGTGCCACTGATGGGAGGAGGTAGAGAAATTTGGGGTAAAGACATCTGGGCAGGGTAAGAAGGGAGGGAAGGGGGAAGTATTTAACATCTGGGTTTTTTTCTCTCATAGTTCTGCTCTGATTTGATTTCTGACAAATTTAGTTGATATTTTTTCCCAAGTTGAGTCTGTTTTGCTCATTACCATAATTGGTGAGTGAATCCTCCCTGTCCTTGTACTGATCCATGAACTTTTCATTGTATTTTCCCCTCCACATCCCACTATAGAGGAAGGAGTGAGCAAGCAGCCCTGTGCTGCTTTTTTTGCCAGCTGGACTTAAACTATGACACTCAGGTGGTGAGTGTGTGAACTTTAATGAAGCCAAGGAAGGGAAGGCCCTTGACAAGACTTCTCACAGCTTTCCCACACAGCTTTTTTCACAGAAGCTTGGTCCCAGGATACACAGCTGCATTGTATCAGGGCTGGACTTCAACACATAGGCCACTAAATCCCTGGGGAAGCAAGGTAAGAGGCTGTAAGAGACTCTTAGTGAAGTCAGGACCCTGATATTTACATCTTCATGCTTTTCTTCCAAATGAGGCTCAAGATCACCTGCATTCCAAAAGTGGAACTTGAATATAAAATTCCTAATGGAAGATGGAAGTGCTTAGGAGGATCATCAAGTTAGCACTGGAGCAAGTACCATCAAGTTCCTGGGAGAGCATAGATATTGAACCCTCCTGGACTCCTCTGAGGAACTGATACAGATTTTTATCCACTGTACAATTATAATGGATTTCTCATTCCCTCCTGAAAACTTAGTATAAAAAGGGATTCTCAGTCTCTGGACAGTATCTGTGTTCCTCTTTGAATGATTGTAAACTGGTCATTTTAGGAGATAATCTAAGGTAGACATCCATTGTTACAGTCATAGCAATAAAATTCTATATTATTTCATTTGGCAGTAAGTGAAATAATATACAAACTACAAGAACTGAAGAATTTTCATCCTGTGCTATCAAGGATCCATTCAATTAGTATGATTCTCTAAACAGAAGGCTCTGAGGTTGCATACAGAATAAGGTACAGAGTATTATTCAAGTAAGTAAACTATTGATTGAATCAAGTAGCTCACTGGGAATAAGGTTAAACCTGTGCTTTTTTTATGTGGGACTGGATCCTTGGATTACTTATTTTGTATTAAGTTTCTACATCTCCCCATTTTAGACACAATTCCTTTTTAATGGGATAAAAAAGCCCCTTGAAGCTAATGTGAAAAGGCATTTGAAAGCAAACTGTCCCTGTCTCAGAGGGGGTTTTCCTTGGAAGTCTAAATAATTATTTTTGTAGCTTAACTCTTAGTAACTTTACTCTCAGGCAGAGCTCAGAGAGGGCTGAGTTCAGAATGTAGAGACGTAATCCAACTACTTATGTGGAAGCAAATCTAATTAGAGCTCAGTACCTTTGAAATGGCTGAATTATGCATGGTGTTGGGACAGGTTGTGCTGACTGAATAGTAACACTGGCAT
>NW_009970725.1:13285946-13291277 GCF_000747805.2 Chaetura pelagica
TCCTGCTGGAAAATAATTATACCTTTTTACATATTTGCCTTGTGCTCACAGTGGGAAAGACTGCATTTGCTCTTTGTGAAACTGTATGGAAGGAATGCAAATGCAGGGTGTTTTGGGGTTTTTTTTGGCCAATCTTGTGTCGTTCTGTTTTAAATTCCAAAATAATGTCACAGCAAATTTTCTGCATCCAAGAGAGAGCTTCTTTTCTCTTTTTTTTTGCTGCAGCGGTTGCCAGAAGTGCAAGCAATTGTAAATTTCCACACTAAGTTGAATCCAAAAAGGACAGTGCAGATTTTCCACTGCACCTGTCAGGCAAGTAGTTACATCCACTGCCTTCAACAGACGAAAAGCTGCAACACCAAGTGCTTTAGCTATTGACTCTGGTAAGAACAGCAATAAAACAAGTTAGAGAGTTTTTGACAGTCTCAGCTAGAAAGGATAAAAATACCAAGGAAAGAAAAGCTGTTTGGAAAGTACTTAAAAATGCACTGGGGAAGAAAAACTTAAATGGTGTAGAAGGAAAAAAATACCCATTTTTATCACACAAGAGTTATAAACCAACCATACATTTAATTCAAGTGTTCAGTTTCCTGGTGAAAGCCCATTGCCTGAGGTGCTCAAAGTAAAATCAGTGCACTTCGGGTACACAACAGACAACATCTCGTGCTAGCAGACAAAAGGTCACCATAGTTTTCCTGTCTGGCCTATTCATCCCTGGGTATAGACTCTGAAAACAACATTCAAGTTTTTAGGTGTTTCCTCCAATGAAACTGGGTTTTAACATGAAAAAAAATTATGTTCTGCAGTTACTTTTTTTTTTTTTTCTGCTTTTGTTGGCTTAGATTACGGGCAAAACCTTTTAATGAAAGAAGAGCAAAAAAAAAAGACACAGCAGGTCTCATTTTCTGCCCTCTCTCAAGTGACCTAATCTGGTTTTAATTTTTCTCCCTTCTGCTAAATGATGAGCCTCTTCATTGTTTTTTAAAGGCATAATGTATTTTGATGGCCATATTTCAATAGTAAGCACCTGGCTTTATTCCCAATTGGTCAAGATAACACATGTTAAAATTTCTTCAGTATTGCTTCATTTGGCACACTTGATTTTGACCAGCTTTTGAGTGGAGAACTTTTATAAAAGCTACAGGAATAAGACCATGAAAAGATCTCAAATAAAATATTTTATACCATCACTGCTTAAAACACTGTTATCTTCTTTTCTCTCATTTGAGACACTATAATGCAATTCCCACATATGAAAAGTAGAACCTGCTTTCACAGTTTCCAACTGATCATAGATTTTGATAGAATATCTGATTTAAATATACTCAGAAAAGAGTAAAACCAGCTCACAACATCACCCACTTTTTACCAAGGCAACAGAACAAGGGGTGATGATCCAGGTTTGATGTAAGGAACAGCAGTTGACAAACTGTAGTAGAGATATTGTAAACAAGAGATAACATTGTTACATTAACATAAAATGCAACAGGTGGGCTCCTTGTTATTTCAGTAAACAGGCCAAAGGGCATAGAAGTAAATTGTTCTCTGATTTCTGAAGGGTGTCCATCTAGCTCCAGGGAAAAAAAAGTAATTGACAAGGCAATTGTGGACATTTGACTTGTACTAACTTTGTCCTAGTAGACAGAGGAATTCAAACTGCAGGAATGTGACTGACTATTAATAAATGTGACTGACTATTAGTAGACACCAAGTTCTTCACCCAGAACTGCATTTAAAATGTACAAATTGACTTGAAGGCTGAAATGTAATGGCAAGCTAGCATGTGATCACTTCTATGCCTGGAACAGACAAGACTTCATTTACATGATGTCTGCCACATTTTTGTGACATGTCACAAAAGCCCAGCATGTCATCCAGAACAGGGAAGGTTAGTGTCATGGAAGTTGGAAGGAAGCAGCAATGAAAAATCATGTAAGGTTTTTATGCAGAGATCAAGCTCAAGTCAAACCAAGAAGTAAAATCAAGTATGTTTCTTTGTCTAAATCCCCTCAAGGTCTCAGTGTGTAAGGCATCAGAGTATGTCTAACACACCTACCAAATAATTTCTTTTGAAGGAGAAGGTGTAGACTAGCTTAAAAACCTGACTGTAGCCTGCTACCAGCACAGCAAGTTACAGAGTGAACACCCATCCATCTCCCTTCTTTCCAGGACTTCATTAACTCCCAATGACCTTTAACATTCTTGCTCCTCTTCTTTCCTCACTGTGAGACAAGTATGACCAAAGGTACATTTACGCTTTTTTAGTGAAGCAAATGAAGTTACACAGATGAAACTGAGAGCAAGATTTCATCCATTATGCTCAGTTCATCTCTTCACCTTTATACTACCATACATGATTTAGTTTTTTTTAAATAGTGGGTTCAAGGCAAGTCTAGGATGTCAGGTATTTTACTTAGGCTTCAAGGGGCTCAGAAAGAATGCTAGATATCTCTCAGTCCAAGATTCCTGCTCAGATAATTTCCAAACGAATTTCTGAATACAGCAGTAAAAGGAAGCAAAAGGAGGCAGAGGGATCTAGAAGCCCCACTGAGTTCTGTGGCAGTCCTGTAAGATTTGTGCACCACAGGTCATGGAGAATTATTTTGAGATTAATTAGGAAAATAAGTTGTAAGAGCTATGGGAGCAACTAATTCATTCAGCCCCTTGATCACATTTTTATCTATGTACCTATTTCCAAGGGGAGCCAGAACACTTCCTTTTTGTTTTCTGGGCTTATATCCTAATTTTTCTTCTCAGATATACATATTTTACACCTGTGTCATTTGGTAGTCTTTTACTGCCATAGCAGAAGAAATAGGTGGCTAATCAGACATCCATGTCTGAGATTGCCATACCCAAAGGATTAGCTGGGCATCTACCTTGTGGGTTAATAACTCAAGGGGAAGGAGCTTCTAGCCTTGCTTTTAGACTGGCACTTCAGCTCTTGCCTTGCACATCAGTCTTTATTGTGCAGGCAGAGGGAATAATCAATTCTTATGTTCCCTGCATGCTGTCAGCCTGAGTTGTAACCTGCAGCTCAAGGGTAAAGATCTCATCTGAGCCACATTTACTCAAGAAGAAAACCTAAGGAATTTTACTTCTAAATCTTCTGGGCAAATTAAGCTAATACCTAACAGGACAGAATGCTTGTTCAACCGCTTTTGCTAATTTCTCAGCCTTAACAGCTACATAAAATATATGTTCCACATTGAGAACCCCTTGAGAGGAAAAGTGGTGAAAGAGTTAGAAGTGATGGGGGTAGGGGAGAATAGGGGAGCAGGGGGAGATGGAAATCCCCTAAGCGAGGACAACACCTGCCCTCTTCGTCCTCTGCCAGGTCTCTCATTCCCAATCCTGTCTTATGTTGTCATGTTGGTTATTTAAGCTGCAGAACCATAAACTCTGCATTGCAGTAGCATGTTACAGCTGCATTTGCTAGTCACTCAGGGACCAGGTCTGTCCTTGCTTCAAACTGTGCAGAAGGCAGGCTTCTCTCTTTCTGGGTTGCAGGTGATAAACAAGTATGGCCACCTCTTCTCCAGGGAGCTCAGAATGTTTCTGCTTGTGTCTGCATCTGCTCTTGCTCTGCAGGAAGAATAAAGCACCTATGGAGTGATGAGCTCTTGGATGCATTTAAAAAAAATACTGATGACTCTCTGAAATTTAAAACAGATTTGATTAGAAGTTGTTGTAACCACCAGTGCTATGTAGGGGCTTCAAAATGTCAATGACAACCTCAGCAGTGACTGAAAACAACAGATTGATGTTCTACACCAGCTTCAATAAGCTTCTAGCAGAACTTCTTCTGTAAGTTCAGTAAGGGTCCTGCACTTGGGCCACAGCAACCCCTTGGAATGCTACAGGCTCAGGGAAGTGTGGCTGTAAAGCTGCCTGGCAGAAAGGGACCTGGGGTTCTGATTGACAAGGGGCTAAATATGAGCCAGCAGTGTGCCCAGGTGGCCAAGAAAGCTAATGGCATCCTGACCTGTATTAGAAATAGCTTGGCAAGCAGGACCAGGGAGGTGATTGTCCCTCTGTACTCAGCCTTGGTGAGGCCACACCTCGAATACTGCGTCCAGTTTGAGGCACCCAATACAAGAAGGAAATCGAGGTGCTGGAGCATGTCCAAAGAAGGGCAACAAAGCTGATGAAGGGCCTTGAGAACAAGTCTTATGAGGAACAGCTGAGGGAACTGGGGCTGTTTGGTCTGAAGAAAAGGAGACTGAGGGAAGACGTCATTGCTCTCTACACCTACCTGAAAGGACCTTGTAACGGGGCAGGCGCTGGTCTCTTCTCACAAGCAAGTGGTGGTAGAACAAGAGGAAATGGTCTCAAGCTGCACCAGGGGAGGCTTAGACTAGATATTAGGAAGAACTCTTTTCACTGAAAGGGCTGTCAGACATTTGAACAGGCTGCCCAGGGAAGTGGTGGAGTCACCATCCCTGGATGTGTTTAAAAGTTGTCTAGATGTGGCACTTGGGAATATGGTTTAGTGCTGGACTTGGCAGAGTAGGGCTAGTGTTTGGATTCGATTTGAAAGGTCTTTTCCAGACTAAGTGGTTCTATGATTCTATAATTAGTTCTGCATGTACTCTGATTTGCAAAGCAAAACAAGATTACACTCCCTCCCTTTCCCCAGGTATCAGTTATTCATCTAAACACTTCAGAGGTGGGGTAGCAGCCTTTGCAAAAGATTCCTTATTTACTGATACCACTCACAGCTACATGAGCAGAGCAAAAATTTAAAGGGTTACCAATCCTCCTCTCCAAGCCATCAGCCTCTCTCTGTGGATTTCCTACATTTTCTATGCTAAGCAACTGTAGAGTGTGACAGCAAGATGAAAATTGTCCCAGTGATTAAAACTCTTACCTGAGTAGCCTGAAGTTCCTCACCATAAACTCCCTCTCTGACCTCCAGCAAATCACACCAGGCTAAGACCCTGAAGTGTTAGGGCACCTCATCCTGACTCACTGCAGGATGCTAGTGCTTCTGGAGGTTGTAGCTGCAAGCAACAGCATGCTGCCTGGTTCTGGGAGCAGGGGCCATGATCTGAATGTGGATGTACGTGTGTACATCCCAACCATTAAGAAATTTATCCTGCCTCCCTAGATCAGGCTGAGGAAAATGAAGGAGTGCTGATTGTGACATGTGACTTGGAAGAAGGAAGGCAGTGGGTTGGACAAAACCTCTGTGAGCCAGGACTTGCCAATGAGAGTGAAAATAATGAATAAGAACAGGAACATGGAATAACTTTTAGTGAGGTGAAATAAGATGGTGAAGGAGCTGGAGAAACAAATAACGTCAAGAATAGATATTTGAGACGGGAAAGA
>NW_009970725.1:13291448-13292112 GCF_000747805.2 Chaetura pelagica
GAAAGAGTAAACCAGGATTCTGCTGCAAGGGAGGAAATTCAGACTGAACCATAAAAGTAGGGAGACAAGTAAGAAAGCCTGAGTTCAGATGAAAAAGAGTCAAAAACAGTGAGTTATCTGCTTTTTTGCACACGTATCAGGAAAATACTCTGCAAAAAGTTTGTTCTAAAGTTCTAGTGTAAGGACTGCACATGATAAAATAATCTTACTCTAAGCATTGATCTCTTCTTTCATTCTTCAAAGGTAGTTTGGTCCTTAAGTAGTTAACGAATCTGTGGACTTCCCTGAGTTTTACCCCAAAAGCAGGAAAGTGCTTGCTGTTTTTAAGCTGAATTCTTACTCTTCAGAGGAAGCCAATACCTGCTGCTAACTCAAATGCCAGATGGTGTGTTTGGATTTATTTAGACATGACCCACTTCACAGGAGGGAATGTTGCCCATATAAGAAGATACCTATACCCCATGGGCTTGTATGAGGGACCAAACTTCAGCAAGCTGATGAGGCTGCATGCAAAGCCATGCTGAGCTCAGCACTCTGTGCTGCAGGTGATTCATCGCATTAGCAGCTCAGCTGGATGCATCAGGGATCTAAATGCCTTCAAACTAGCAGCTTTTTTCCACATTAGGAACTAATAGTTCTTGCAAATGTAAAACCAGTAAAAGTA
>NW_009970725.1:13292154-13314238 GCF_000747805.2 Chaetura pelagica
TTCTTTTAACCCCCTTATCTAGCTTCAGCCTTTCAGAGTGGTATTTTGTGCTCTGTTTTGCTCTCCACCAGTATAAAAACGTGTGGTATGAATCTCTAAAAGGGGACTGTGGCTAATCTGCCTAAAAAAGACACTGTAGAGACAGACTTTAAAACTTCCTGATGCCATTTCTTAGTTAACTGAAGAAGTGGTGAATGAGCCAGTCTTCTCTTCCAAAGAAGATTAGCATGGTGTGTAGTGTTTCATGCACACAACCAAACAAAAGCAGGAATCAATCCCATGTCTTATAGGTAGTTGTGTGGAAAGATGGCATTGCAGAATTCAGCTGAACAAGAGGCATGTATTTATTTCTTGACAGCAGTAAAACACAAATGATGACTCATCATGTCCATAAGGGCATTCCTCTGGAGTGTGCTTGCTTCTGGTAGTTCACTAAGGTGATAGTGTCTTAGTGCAGTTGTTTTTCATTTACAACACTTAAGAGATCTCCTTGAGAAACTATTACAGAATTAATATGTTACATTTAGATCTCAGTTACTAACTACCAGGATATAAATGTCAGAGGTAAAATCCTCAATATCTTCCAAGTCATTCTTTACCTGCTTCATTTTGCAACCACCCGATTACAGATGTCATGACCTAGAGGGTCTCCAAATCCTTTCTGAAGACCCTTATACTTTGGACTCAATAGTATTGAGTTTAGTCATTCAATCATGCACCCTATGGAAAAAAGAACTTGTTTTTGTTTGCTCTTAAGACCTGATACCACATAATTTCACTGAGTATTCAGTAGCTTTCATACTGTGAGAAATCATGAACAGCCACTCTTTAATCACATTCTCTGTACCACTCATGGTATTATAAAATTTATCACATTCCCCCCTTCCCTCCCATAGTTTGTTTCCTAAGTTGATTTGCTCTAGATTACTTACTCTTTTTCTGTGGAAGTTGTTCTGTTTTGCAAATCAGTGTTGCCATTGTCCTCTGCATCCTTCCCAGCTCGAGTACAATCCTTTTGAGATTAATGACAAGAGGGTAATGAAATGTGAAATTTATTTGTGAAAACAGAGCATTAACTGTTCGTTTCCCATTGTTCAACACAATATTAATCCCTAAGAGATCTTCTGTCTTAGGCCATGACAGCTTAACAAGCCTTTGGTAAGGAATTTTTTGGAAACATTTTTGGAAATCCATATGTACGAACAACTGTAATCACCTGCTCAGTGACACCTTCTAAAGACTGTGAAGAACTTGCAAATTAGAAGAAATCTGTGCTGATTTTTCCCTATATGTTGTATTTACACTTCACCCACTGACTTTTTTTTTTTCTCAGTTACAGATTTATGGGGTACAAAAGTCAGATCCTCATAACAACATCTGTAGCTCTTTTGAAGAATGATGCAAAATGTGCTTTTATTTTTAATGTATAAGAAGACCTCCAATATTCTGGTTGCAACTGTCTCAAAATTGATATTCATTTAAATAAATGTCTAGATGTAAGGATATAAATAATTAGTTAACAAGTAAAATACTATGTACTTTATTTCTGGAAAAAGGGGTGATTGACACTTCTCAAGTAATGATGTTTAGTCATCTATCAGTTCTTCTTCCCCTTTCACTTCCTTGCCTTTGTCTTAGATCTCAGACCTTATACTTGATAGAAAAATACTATCTCCAGAGCAATAATTCAATTATGTCTGCATATGGAGATTTTTTTTTTCCCTTTAGCTTGAGTAATTAGTCTTGGAGGGAGGGTTGCAAGCCATCCTTTCCTCCAGAACCTGAAGGTAAATGTAATTTTTCTCTTATGGAAATGGACAGGAATAAATGTAGTGCCATCCTAACACGAATATACCAAGGTGCCCATGTCTTCATTGCTGCATTCACAAAAACCTGCCAAGTCCTGGCAATAAAATTAATCATGAAAAGGAAAAAAAAAAAGCCAAGCATATACTAGAAACTCATTCTAAAAGTATATGATCTGGTGACTTATTGATTGAGGAATTCAGAGATGCTTCCAGGGTACTCATACATAAGCACAAATTATTTATTGTTACCCTGCAGTCCTTATTCAGAGGAAAACATACACAAGAGTCTCTAAGCTTGAGAGATTGTACAGAATTTCTTTACATTATTTTGAAAATCTCTTCACCCACATTATGCAATGCTTTGCCTCCAGCTCAAGCTGTTGCATTTCATTCAATATCTTGAGAAATTTGTCAGAAGTGAGATTTTTGCGTGCAGAAACCCTTTGATTTTTGTATTCAGGGTAGGCAGAGGAAAGGTTACAGTTCACAGTAGTAACTCATTCTGTCCACCGAGCAAAACAAATCAGCGGGTGCAAACGGCTTGCTGAAGTTGCAGGGAATTCAGAGTGACAAGAAAGTGGTGTAGCTCTGCTGCTTTCCTTGTAAAGTGGAAAAACAGTGCAGCAGGACCCAGTTGCACTTTTTGAACAGACCAGCCTTATGTTAGGGCACAAAAGGGGAAACTGAGAAACCACAAAACAATTTTGCTGCTCACAGGCCACTGTGACCATGCAAAAATCTCTTTCAGTCTCCATCTGTGAATTCCTTGTTGCAGGAAACAGGTTAATAGTGTGGTGAGTTGAAAAAAAGAGAAGGGCTGTTTTTCTTGGCTAAGCCAACTTACATACATGTGTCACACCCATCAATGCCACACTTTGCAGAAATATTTGAAATGTTGGCAAGCATGATCCACAGATTTAGAAAAGCTTTCAATTAAGATCATCCTGCCTGACAGGGACTGTGAGAGGATGAATACACTGAAGCTGCAAGATGCTCTGCTAGTAGCAGGACTCACGTATGCATAAATAAAACCCAGTTCAATTTTTACAGAATATTCTACCATCTGACTGACTGAAATAAAAATATCATGTAGTCCCTGAGATCATCAGCTGCAGACTTATGTAACAGTAGAAACTGTTTTTCAAGAAAAATATTAATTGCAGTCTATTATTAGCCATGAAAACATTCTTCAGTGTTATGAGTCATGGTTCTTGTCATCAAGCTAAATGCCACGAAATGTATTTCCTAAAAGCAATGCGCTTAAATTTACTCATCACAGTGGTTGTGTTAGCATGGTTAAATGCTGGCTCTCTAAGGTTTTGTTATGAAATTAAATGGGCACATGTGGAAGGATCTGAATGGTATTGCATGTATGTGGACTTCTGCAGTGGAGGGCTAATGCTGCCATAGCAACAAAATCTCTAGATTGTTTAATTTTGAAACCACTGCAGTTAAACTCCCTGTTGTGATAGAGTACAGCTGTATCACTATCCTCCAGTCATTGCCATTTTTGCAACTACAGTTGTCTGCAGTATGTTCCATATTTCTGTTATTAGGGGCTGTATTCCTCTAGGATTTTTACATGCAGACTGATTCTTCCATAGTCTTTCCTCCCACCTGACCAAGAATTTCGTCAATATCAAATTTTCAGAAGACAGAGCTCCATGAATCTGTCTGCATTGACATACATCAACACCAAAGCTGTGACTGAAATTAGATAATTCAATAGTAACTTTATCTTGATGTTGCTATTATTTCATTTTTAAGTATAGTCACTGGACTTACAAATAAACATAGACAGATTTTTTGCAGCTTATTTTATATATTTAGATGTTTATATTGCACACTCAATCCCAAACCATGGACAGTAAAATAAACTACTGCCAGATACATGCTTCTTTTCTTCCTGGGCTTAGCAGAGGCCTGGTTTAGGATGTTGCCTCTCTGCTTGGACATCATAATGCTTGAAAACTTATAGATATTTTAAATTTCTGCCTTTTTTGGCATTAAACTATTTTTTGAAATATCGTGCTTCATATGCTCATTTGTTTTCACACTTCTTAAGGCACTAATTATCTTTTCAAACACTGATCTTTTTCATACACTCAGTTTTTACAGCAACTGCAGTTACTGATTTTGTGAACAAATACTATTGCAACAATATGAAGAACAGATATCAGTTTGAATAATTTTAATGTATTGGGTACAGATCCTGCTTTAAATCTTTTAATTTCTTAACTGTTAGGATTTTCTCAAGTAATACCGTATTTTCTATATCTACGGCTGTTGCTACTCTAAACTTCCTGTTCTCAGGCCACTACACTCTGGTGGAGTAAAGGCTCTATCTAAAGGTAGATTTTCATCTGTTTTCAGGTCTTTCAATGAACAGTAACTGTGGCTGTGTATCTTCAATTAAAGAGAATCAGGTGTTTTGGATATGTTTTGCAGCCCCTCTGTAATTTGCAATTGATTACAGTCAAAATGGTGCATTATGAAAGAGCTGCTGCCTGTTAAAGTATTTCTGGTGAGAATCCATTAGTGAAAATTTATGTTCCATCAGTGAAATTTCCATTAGTGAAATTAGTTATATAGCAAACATACCTATCTACTAAGTGCTGGATCGACATTCCTCTCCCTCCCCACCTCATAACTGGCTCATAAGTCATAGCAGAGCTTCTGACCACTGCTACCCCAGAGAAATAAAATGGGAGTATTTTTGAATATGGAGTGTCTGGTACAAAGCAGGAACTTGCCTGTGAAGGGAAATTATCCATACAGCTATAGGAATATACTTCTGTAGGTAGTTTTTCTCAGGATTTGGAATGTGTTTTTTTCAATATAATATATGTCCCTTCAAAAGCACTTTAAGCCAAAATGAAAAAAAACTTAAAATCACATAGAATTTCACAAGGGGACTGAAATTAATATACTGTCAATGATGTAATTAAAACCAATAGAGATGATGGACTTCCCCAGAGAAAAACACCCTTGAAGTTGATCAGTTCTGCATTAGAGGTTCTTTCATCCCCAATAATAAAAAAGGGTGTAAAACACAAACTCACTGTCACATAAGCTGTTACATTTCGTGATGCCCCACAGAATGAGATGGCTAGAGAGGGTGTCTTGCATTTACATATGTTGTCATGACAGCCCTGAATACAGGCATCTCAGAGGAACAGTTATCCCTAGCTCACCTTACTGGAGATTTGCATTTCAGTTCTGAGACCCTGCTGGCATTTGGGGAGCACAGGGCATCCAGGCTGCTGTGTTTTCCCTGTCTAGCACCACAGGTTCCTTGACCTCAGTGCAACAATGTGGAAAACAGATTGTGAAGCTCAGCCCTCACACAGGTTTTTAAAAATAAACACATTTACATCTTGTGACTGAAAGCTAGCACAGGCTGTTTCATTGCTTTCAATAAATGCTCCATAGCATCTAAAGATTTATCAGCTTGGGAGGTTTTAATGTATCATCATAATTACATTTGCCTTTGGTAAATTTGCCTAGAATGTCTTTCCAGAGGAATAAATTGCAGCATAGCCAGGGAGATGAGAAATTGCTATTCACAAACTACTGCCTTCTGAAGATTAACTTATAAAAATATATGCTGACTTAGGCAGTACTCTTCATTGTCATTTTGGGGATGAAGATTTGGTTATATTAAGATTTCTTACACACTCAGGAGTGTCCTCACACATATAGAAACAAGAAGAACTGGTGAGCTCTGAAAATAAATCACTTAGCTTTGCTTGGAGATTTTTAGGAAATTCTAAAGGCTGTGAAGATATAAAAAGATACTAAAATACTTCAATTTGTCATAAGAAAAGTCACTTTTCAGTGAGCAGTGGAATACAGAGCCAGTACTTTCATCAGAGGCATATTCTAAGGGTAGTCAGGGCACAGCATCAAAGAAGTGAGTCAAGTGGCAGATCTTGGTTGACAAAAATTTTGGAAAAGTCAGGTACCCAAGATCTATGTAAAAAGCTTGGCCTGTCAGTGACTGTTCTTCCTAGGAGTAAGCAAGACAAAGGATTGTGATAGCAGGAAAAGAGAGTTTCATGAGTCTGGCAAGTAAAAGCAGTGCTGGAGCTCAGTACTCAACCTCTGACATAATACATCTATTTCATTACCTACAGAATAGAAGGAGGAAAAGCAAGATGAGAAAACCTAACATTGAGGTTATCACTCAACCAGGTTTTACAGTTTTCTGACAGCACTTTCCTTCTCAAGACATAAACATGATATAGAGAAGAACATTTATAAATTATTAAGTGACCTGTAGTCTTATGGATCCATTCAGGTATTATGGGAGTCATTAATATGTTACAACAATAAAGAAAATGCCTAGGATTTGTTCTTTTGAAACATAGATTAAAAATTATGCCAGTATGTTCCTATTATTTTGTTTGTTTCAACACTTTATTATGTGGATCTGCACATTCCTGGAATTTTACATGCAAGTTGGTGCCTCTTAGTTCTTCCTCCCATATGAACCAAAGCATTAACTGGGCTATATTTTCAGTAAGTAGAGCTGCATATGCACACATCTGTGCTTACATGTGCAAATCCCAAAGATGTGCTTGCAGCTGAATGTTTTAATGTCTGTCACTTGCATGAAAAATGTTATCAAAAAAGGGTAAAAATATAAGTATGTTTTGTATCAAATTATAGGCCTCATTTTCCTGGAAAGACTTGAGCATATGAATACATATAAATATGAATAATACTTCAACTGACATGTTATCTCCTTTTGGGCTCATTCAAGTGGGAGAAATCAGCTCCATATTTAGGAAACTACTTATTTGAATGGTAAGATACCCAAACATCATATGCTGGCCCAAAACCTTCTGGTGCTATTGCACTCCCTGAATCACCAAAGGCATGTTGGGTTGTTTCAGGCAGCTTTTGTTGCGGGGACACTCCAACTAGAGTGGAATTGTCCCATAAAATCTCAGAAAACTGTTTTGTTGTCAAAGTAGTGTAAAGAAGTGCATGCTTTTCTCAAAGAACTGCTATAAATTATCTTCCTGGTCATAAATTGTCAATAAGAACATGGTTTGCAAATAGGCAAGCACTTGGAACACAGCACTCCTTTAAGAGGAAATGTTTGTGCACCCCGCTTTACATTTTGGTCAAAATTCTTCCTAAGTATAAAATCTCTTGCCAGAGCTCTGCAGGGTCAGAGCAATGTGCACACTTTTTTCTTGAAAGTTATGAAATTTGGTCACAACGGTCATCTCCTTTGCAGGGAACTGATTTCCAAGATTCTTTTAATAGTTCTTTTACACAGTATTCAGCTGTTCTGGATTGTAGAAAAAGCTATCTTATCCCATTGGCTATAAGATGAGCAAAAGCAGGTTAATTTCTCTGGCTAAATTGAATCTGTGTGAGTAGCCCTTAATTTATACAGTATTTTTTTCTAATTTTTTTCCTTAATGGAACCATTCAAAGTAAAATTATTCTGACAAAGAAGGGAGCCACAGCATCAGGTGAAAACCATCTGGTGCCTGCTCCATTTTATCTTGCAGATTGTGACCATAGGATGATTTTATAAACACATTATCTCCCTAGTCTCCAGCCTCCTTTTGTCTTGTGTTCTTCTAGCTTGGGAATACTCCACATTGTCTACTTCAGTATGTCTTCTTACCCTTCTTAGAGCACCCCTCACAGCAGGAGAGAGCAGGGTCATCTATGGATTGGTTGGTACAATAATGTCTCCCTTCTGACATTCACATGGGTTTGGGAGTTTAAGTGTCTTCAAAACACCAGCATGATTCACACGTTTTTTGTTGTCATAAGTGTCATGCTTCTGTGATACATCATTGAGAAGGAAAAGCCCTAACCCCCACAGCTCAGAAGTGTGATTATTTTAGCTATTAAGTATTGCAATCTAGAAGATGGCACAGTTAACAATAAAAGGCTGTGCATTGTTTTCTTCCAAATATTTGACTGAGGTTCTCTCTAGTATTTAACTTCACAGCCATCTCATGAAAACGTAGATATCTATAATAAATAGCATACTACACACAAAAAAAATTTATCTGCTCCACCACATTGTCTTTATTAATAATATACAAACAATGCCTCTTATACATGTTTGGATTCTTTATGCTACTGCAGTTAAAGTGAAAATACTTTATTACCAATAGTTTAAAATGGGTGTATACAAGGGTGTAAATGGGTGTATACATGATGAACCCAAAAGTAAAAAAAGGTTAAGAAAATAGGGAGGGTCTACAGAGAGACTTGGATAGATTAGATCATTGGGCTAATGTTAATGGTCCGGGCTTCAACAAGGCCAAGTGCTGGGTCTTGCACCCGGGGCCACAACAACCCCCTGCAATGCTACAGGCTTGGGGAAGTGTGGCTGGAAAGTGTCTGGCAGAAAAGAACCTGGGGGTTCTAATTGTCAAGCGGCTGAATATGAGCCAGCAGTGTGCCCAGGTGGCCAAGAAAGCCAATGGCATCCTGGCCTGTATTAGAGATAGTGTGACCAGCAGAAGTAGAGAGGTGATTGTTCCCCTGTCCTCAGCACTGGTGAGGCCACACCTGGAGTGTTCAGTCCAGTTTTGGGCACCTCAATTCAAGAGAGATATCAAGGTGCTGGAGCAATTACAGAGGAGGGCAATGAAGCTGGTGAAGGGCCTAGAGATTAAGGAGCTTGAGAATGGAGCTTGAAGGAGCTGGGAATGTTTAGTTTGAGGAAGAGGAGGCTGAGGGGACTCATCAGTCTTTATAACTACCCGAGAGGACATTGTAGAGAGGTTAGTGCTTGTCTCTTCTCACAGGTACTTAGCGACAGAACAAGAGGGAATGGCTTCAAGCTGCAACAAGGTAGGTTTAGATTGGACATTAGGAATTATTTTTTTTCACAGAGAGAGTGGTCAGACACTGGAATAGGCTGGCCAGGGGGGGGGGGGGTGGGTACAGCATAACTACCCGAGAGGACATTGTAGAGAGGTTAGTGCTTGTCTCTTCTCACAGGTACTTAGCGACAGAACAAGAGGGAATGGCTTCAAGCCGCAACAAGGTAGGTTTAGATTGGACATTAGGAATTATTTTTTTTCACAGAGAGAGTGGTCAGACACTGGAATAGGCTGCCCAGGGAGGTGGTTGAGGC
This sequence comes from Chaetura pelagica, assembly GCF_000747805.2. Taxonomy (NCBI): domain Eukaryota; kingdom Metazoa; phylum Chordata; class Aves; order Apodiformes; family Apodidae; genus Chaetura; species Chaetura pelagica. Next base: position 13,301,083 of record NW_009970725.1, read on the forward strand.
ACCATCCATGGATGTGTTTAAGAGTTGTTTGGATGTGGTGTTGGTGGATATGGTTTAGGGGAGAACTTTGTAGGGTAGGGATGATGGTTGGATTCGGTGATCTCAAGGGTCTTTTACAACCTGAATGGTTCTATGATTCTATGAAAATCATAGGTGAATGTGAACAGAATTTTTGCATGGTACCAGATACCACAAACTCTATTTAGTGTATTTGAGATTAAATTAAGTAGTCCTTAGTTTTCTTCCCACGGTAGACAGACCACACATCAAAAATGAAGCTATCAAAAAATCACTGAAGTCAGCTCTATCTACCCAGTATATTTTTACTCTATAAGTATTTATATAGGGCCTGTTCTTTCTCTACAACTTAAAGAGTAAAGGCTCACGTTTACTTAGGAAACAGCAGTAGCTGGAGAAGTCATTGCCCCACAACTAAATAAAACCAGTGCTAGTTCCTCCACAGTGCACGCTGAAGATGGGTTTCAGCTAAGGCACCAGCTCAGATCCTATCTGATCTGCTCAGATGTAGCATCTTGTCCCGCTAACCGGAGACCTGAGCACTGGACACAAACGCCCACTGGGTGGCACTAAATAACAAGCCTGGGCAGGAGTATTGCCGTGTATCCTATACCGGCGATGGAACCAGCTGCGTTCGCCTAAAAGGTCACAGGATGCTGCCGACACAGCTGCGCATATTCCTCAAATATTCTGAATTTTAACAGAACATTTTCTATCAAGTTGGCCTTTAAAATTCACAAATGCAGCGCTGTACTTCTGTTGTAGCGATGCAAAAGAATCACAGGATGGGGACAGAAGCTGTGGCAAAACAAAGGATTGCCTCTAAGAGATGAGCAGTTTCCTCAGTGACTATCCATCTCCTACATTAAAGCCTGCCCTTCAACCTTTTGTTTCATGGTAGCAAGTGAGACTAAATCGATCTGCCAAAGCTTTGCAAAGAAGCTGTAATGTAGTCGTTGATTAAACCTTGTTTTAAATAGTGTTCCCCATAAAGAACCATATATGGTAAAAGGAGCTGAAATTTTTTATATCCTCTCCAAAGTCAGGCAATTACAGCAGCTATAAGGCTCAGCTATAAAAGCTAAGACCTTTAGAACCAAACTAGCATAATGTTTATCCAGACATAAAGAGGCTATGAGGATAAAGCTCATTATTTCATGCCTTTCCAGATTGAGGGAGAAGTGTTACATTCATAACAACATATGGGAAGTACAGTGATAAAAAGCACCAAGGGGACATTCTGTACTGTGCTTGAATCATCCTACAAGATCTTTAGATGTTAAGATAGCTTTATACTTGCCCAGTTCTGAGGATGTCTGTGAATGAGGAGCTCTCCCTATAACTTACAACCTTTAAATTTCTTTGGGGGACTCAGAGGGCCACTGCTCTGCATCATCCCCTTCTGCTAAAATCTTTTCTATGACACGAAATACATGCTGTATATTTTAAAAGACAGGAAAAGGTTCAGTCTCTTTAAACCAACTATAGATTAAGTCCATCAAGAAGCTTTTTGGTTCCTCCTTTCAACAGTTCAGATCTTAGTGTACTACTTCCTCTAGAAGTCAAACCAGGGTAATTATGGGGAAATCTGTTCTCTTAAAAGGATGCGAAAAAGAACTTTTCCCTGGAAAACAGCCTGAAGATTGGTGATTGAAGGATTTGACATAGAAAATACAGTAAAAATATCAAGATAAAGAGCTGGAAGTTTCCTACATTTATTCATAAGTGGCATTTTTCACAGGCAAAAAATTGGCCTTGGCATTTTCCAGTCCTAAGGTCAGCCAGAAAGTTAGGTGCAGGCATAGAGTTTAAAAGCATTTCCTAATTTTGAATAGATCTGTAAACAAAGAGCAAGTGGACCAAATTCCTTCTATCCAAGCCTAAGTGAAGCCTGTGGAATTATGTCAACAGGAAAAAATTTGACCTATCTTGTTTGTAAAATGTGCAAATATAACAAATAATTTGAGTAAACAGTTCCAGAAAGAGTGCGTCGTCATCAGTCAAAATATGTTCTAGGAGACACAAGGGTAGATGGTGAGCTGAAGACTTGCATCATGGAAAAAAAGCTAAATAAGGAAAAAAATCTGCTCTAATACATTTAACCTTCCTGCTCTTATTTCTCTTTCTAGTTTATTTAGGACAGAAGCAAAATCCACTTACCAATCAGGACCAAATTCACCTCTGGTGTAATTTGGCTGCATCTAAGACTAAGATTGAATTGATATTTTGACTGCCAGTGGATTACAGACAGTGGGTGTGGATAAAGTGTGGGATACAATTCTATCTATATACACAGAATCACAAATGATTTTGTAGGAAAGGATCTTAAAGAATATCAAGCTCCACAGGCTGCCATGGGCAGGGACTCCTCCCACTAGACCAGGTTGCTCAAAACCCCATCCAACCTGACCTTGAATACTTCCAGGGAGAGGAAACCAAGCCAAATTAAGACCCAATGAACATACTTAGTGTCCAATGCATGGATTAAAACCACTCCAGTATCCAAATGCACAGGAGACCTGGTCCATTGGATTCACAGATATCCTGTTCACATGCTCAGCTCTTGTGTGGCATTACTGCTCCCAGCAGGAGTTTCTTCTCAGGCCCTGCAAAGCCTCATACATTGGTGTGTATATCAGAAACTGCTTTTTACCAACCATTGTAGCTGGGACCTGGGGACCACTGTAATGGGAGAGTTCTCAGAGGACAAGCCAGTCAAGCAGGCATCTAATTATGCTCAGCTTTTAGGCAATCCATCTGTTAACAATGGAAAATCAAGCATTAATTAAGCATACAAAACTAATCATGAAGCCTTAAGTCTGCAGTACTGTGAAACTGATGCTGCATTGCGGTTTCTGATGGCTACATCACTTGACAGGTCTTAGCCTCCAGGGTTGCGGTGGCTGTTTGAGAGCTCTCTGGCAGGGGAGGCTAGAACCAAAGGGGGCATATCCTCCCTGTCCCAAAATCCACTGTCTGTCACCTGTGTTTACATACAGCTTACCCATGGGTCAAGACTAATCTGGTCCAAAGTATTAACTCCTCTTTACCTAGGCCAGCCTCTTCAGGTGGTTGCTACTTGTTTGCAGATTTCACGCTGGCCATCTAATTCTTTCATGTTTTTGCAGACTGGATAAAGTTATTTTAGCCCTACAATTTGGTTGAACTATGCCAAGCAAACAGATATTACACAGTATTTCACTTCCTACACTAAATAGTGTTGTGGTACATCTGGGTGCAGGGCAAACTGGATGCCTCATGTTTCTGCTTTAAGTCAAGCAGACTTGTAGTCTATCAGGGTAAAATGCAAACAAAATCTATTTCACAGATAAAATCTTTCTCACTGTAAAGGCATCCCTGTTGGCTCTTGCTTCCTGCCATTCTGGAGACAAACAAGCTGATCCTGCAAGATCAGAATGATCTTCCATCTTTTACAGAATGATTTTCCATCTTTTGTCAAATCACCTTTTACTCAGCATGTTAGAGTCACTGAGCCACCTAAGAACAGCCACCACTCCTCCTCTACCTGAGCCACTTAAAAGCTGCCTTCTCACCATCAGATAGAAGCAAAATGTAAATGTGCATTTAAATGTTGGGGTGGTTAAATGGGAATGGGTCATTCATGTGCTTAAATGTTAAGATTATGACTGTACACTTCTCTGACTTACAACTTGGTAGCTTAAATGATTACTTGTTTAATGAGGGCTGGATATAAATATAGGATGGAATTTATTATCTCTTGTTCTTCAACTGTGAACTACAGCAGATGGTTTCAGTCTATGCAGATTAAGAGCAAAGTAATACATTTTGTATTTCCAGAATAACTTAACACCAATTGCAGTTAGATCATGTAAAATAGGAAAGACAGCAATCTAAGCACTGAACATCTACAGATTTGAGCAGATTTTGAGATTATAAATATTACATTTGGCAGTTCAGAGTCATCCACAGCACAAATGGATGAGAAACTGAATGAATCTGCAATAGGACTGGGATTTGGTTCCCCTTTCGTTTACACCAGTCTTACACTCAAGCCTTTACAGTAATTTCCAATACAACTTTTTCTGCAGGGCCCCTTGTTAGAACTAGTTTTGTCACTGGAACAGGTCCTCTGAGTACAGCTCTCTTACAACCTATCCTTGTCTCCAGGAGGTTAAATCAAAGCATTAAACAGGAGAAGACAGAAGTACATATGGGACAGATGGAGAAGTGCAAGGGAACAACACAATAGTACCCATCAGTGTGACTGGTATCAGTGCCAGCAGTCTTAACTGTTGTCATCGGTTGTTTTTATATCAGAGCAAAGGAGAACTTTAACAAGAAATCGAAAGGTTATTTTAAGTATTTGTACATACAGGAAGTTTCTCCCCAGTGGGCAGCACAGGGAGAGCATGAAAAAAATGTGCAATGAAGGCCAGCAAAACAGTGTAAAATATAAGATTTTCCACAGAACTACCACCTTGAAGGCAACATACCTACACATGGGTCTGTCCAGGAGCTTCCAAGTGTCTGGTTTTGGTGCATAGCTCACCATCCTGCAGCCCAGATGGCTGAATTAATGCCAAAGATGAGCTGGCAATTCCAAGCCAGGCAATCTCTCATCATTCTGTATGAGGACAATGTCCAGGATAGAGAGAGCACTGTCGTGCACAACAGCATCTGCAGTGGAGTCAGGCATTTCTATTATTGAGTTTGTGTCAAGGTAGGTCCTTGCTTACCTCTAAGGAGTTCTGCAGTGCAGAACAGACCATGGATTTTGTCAGGCAGGGTCTATGCCACAGTATGCTACCTAGTGTGTTTGTTGTTCCCATAGTTCCTGCTGTCATGCAGTTTCTGACATAGAAATAGCTGTGAATCAAAATAATTATGGTAATTTAATAGAAGAAATAAAAAAGGTATGAATGCATCTTTAGAAGGGGGAAAGAGACCTAGGAAGTGAAAGTAAACCTTTGGAGAATAAAAGAAAGTCAGAATTTTCCCTTATTTTGTGGCCAAATTTGGAGAAACAGTATTTGCAGCAATATTCTGAATTGCAGAGTGAGGAAAGATTGAAATCACTAGAACATTTACTAAGGAGAGAGAAAAAATGTGACAGTTACTGAAATAAATAATAGACCTTGGTGTCAGCAAAGTACAAGGGCAGAATCTGCATTAAAGTGGTATTTTTGATGAAACCCCAGATAGCAATTGTAAATTGCCTGTTAAGATGAGAGACGAAAAGAGAAAGGACAATGAGGCAATAAACAGGAAAGGCAGGTGAGTTCAAGGGCATTATTTTAAGATGGGACAGGTTAAATCATGTCTGTGAAGAGGATAAACCAAGGAGAAGTGAGGATGAAGACTGAATATGATAAAAGATAACGTGGTGAGTGGGGAACAGAAAGAGTGGATAAGATTATGCCTCCTTAGGAACATGGTCAGAAGAGGAGAACAAATGAGAAATTTGAAAACTCAGCATACACCATGGCAGGAATAGCAAGATGCAGATGAGTAAGGGCTTGTATGTTTTTTGGATCTGGTACATGACTCCTCTGTCTCCTGTTCCAGTGTGGCAATCATGAATCATTGTGTCACCTTTGGTGGTACAAGATTGGCCCAGATTCTGGTACAGTCATGCTGTTGGCACACAGGCTTGGCTCTGGGTCCTGGAAAGGTATGGGTGTGCAGGGGACACAGCTGTAGGAGGCTCTTGTGTACTAAGCAAGACCTGTGCACCAGGATACTCCTGTCAACTTGACAGTGATTTGTTTCACCATGGGTATCAAAGTGTGGGAACAGCTGGATCCTAATAATCCACAAAGGTATCAAATCAGCCTGTCTGTTCCAAATAGTCTAAATTACTTGCAAAACTTTGGATATAAGACAAGTGTATTTCCTGTGCTTGTAATTATTATCCATGAAGCTGTGAAGATAGCTCTGACTAGGACAGCATGTTGTGATTTACCCAAGGTAAAATAAATTATTTCCCTGGGGACTCACTTTGAAGCAATGGAAAGGCTGACATGACCTAGTGATAGCAAGAGCCATGCTAACAGAAACATTACATCCTGGAAACATCATCCAAGGTGAACAGATCGAAGATTAATGGAAAAATAAAAAAAACAGCTTCTGGTCTTCCAGGATCATATCTATGTAATAGGTGGGGGAGGTGGGGGGCAGAAAAAAGGAGAAAAATAAAAGTTACTGAAATACAGTGTAACTGTTACAATAAACAGGACAAGAGACAAGGATGGCAGAAATTTATTTGTGCCTTATGATACCTGACAAGGTGAGAAGCATTTGTTTTTAGAAAAGACACCAACACACTAGAAAGTCAGCACCCTAAAAGTCTTACTAGGCAAAGTAAAAATATCCCTGACAATTGCAACTACATAATAATAACAGCTGCATAACAGTAATTTGACCAGGAGTCAAATTCATTCCCAGTAGAATTTTGTTGCCTCTAGAAAGAAATTAAGATGCTGTCTCCTTTCATGCACACATTCATTGTGTTGCAATTTTTTGTTACTATTTTTTTTGTAAGCTCAACCCCAAGAGGTTTAATGCATTTTAATTTCTTTCTAAGTAGGTCAATGGTTTTCCTTTTCTGCACTGCAACTTGTAGCCTAAACCTTTATTTATTCTCTTTAGACTAGAAAAAAAAAAGCTCTGCAGAAATTTCTAGTCTACTGTAGTAATTCTACTGTATTCCACTTTTACCTCACCCACTCATTACCCACCAGGCTGTTCTCAAGTTCTTGCCTTTCCATCTGCTAGTCCTTCACAGGTAAGAATTCAGGGAGGAAGGTATTCCAGAAAGATGAAAGCTGCATACTGCATAAAAGAGAAAATTTGTTCTGAAAGAGCAGGACAAGGCAACGCAGCTTGGTACTAGAGCTGCCAACCATTCTGATCATGCATGATCTTTGTAAAAAGACAGTAATATGCTGACCACCAGAAGCTTAAAACAGCCTGAAGTGACATTCTGTGATGTCCTTCCTGCATTTATCTCCATTGAAAATTACAGTTGCCTCTCCTTCCACCCCCGCAGAAGACTTGCAGACCTTCAAAATACAATAAGCCACAAACATAAAAACATAATAATTTACCCAGCATGAAGTGCAGAGATACTGCAGTGAGGGAGTGCTGTACAGTGATGGAGGGAATTAGAGTACATTCCAGGCAGTAACTGTGTATGGGGAGGTTCATCTCTGATTGTTTACCTGAAAGGTAGAGGGAATGCATTGGTAATTTTTTTGCTTGGGATGCTAAATGCTGCAACTTCACTGGTTGCATTTTTTCAGCACCCTGAAATCCAGCTTATAAATCAAGGGTCATGCCACAGGGACTGTTGTGTTACTTTGGAGTTTATGAAAGCAAGCAGAACAACATTCAGACTCCCACCCCTGCCAGCACAAGATGTAAGGTTCACATGCACTGGAGAAGGAAGACAAATAATAAATGAGCTAAATAATGAAGCCTAGCTGTACCTAATTATAGTTCTAGTTGCACTTCTGAATAAAGAAAGTTCAAAGCTGCTGCAAAAAGATGCTGATCCCTTTTCTGAATGGTGTTATAACTTCACAGATTATTAACATGGGAAAGTCTGGCAATGCCAATGGAAGTCACATCAGCCTTTCATAGCCTTGTTGAGAAATAGTGTATCTTACAACAGTTTATTTACACATTAAAACATTCTTAAGCTTAAATTAACATTTAGCTTGAATGCAGAAGTAATGTAGGAAGTAAAATGAAATTGTGTAGACTATTTGAAATCTGTTCTTCCTCATAGATTCCTTCCTGACTTGGAAGACTGACTAAGGAAAGTAGCTCTTCAGGCACTGTACATAGTCAGGAGAGAGTCAGTTATCTACAGAAGAAGTGCAAGTTCCTAACCTGGGCATTTAAGTGTTTAATGTTAAGTGTGTGAATATATTTACCTCCTCATCCCTCTCTATTAATAGTTTAACTGACAAGAAGTTGTTCCTTGTGCCCTTTCCATGCCAGAAACCAGGGATTATGAATGCCTGGGAAAGGAATTTCTCTCGGACTAAGGGAAAAACATGGTCCATGGAATATAAGTCAGTGGTGGTGTGTTCTTTTGCCTCTTGGTGATTTGTTCTATATGACTGGTGTTCAATACACTTGTCTCATCTTTCCTACCTGTAAAAGAAATACAGTAATTTATAATCACATTCTAAAATATGTCTTAATTTTGGATAACAAAGTCTTAATTATATAACAACTACCATTATTTCATTCCCAGCCCAAATATCCATCCATAGGGGCAGAGGAAAGTTATTGTTACATATTTCTAAATAATGTGAGTACTAGAAAAAAAAGGACAGCTTAAATTAAGATACTTTTGAAACTTTACGTGCATTTCCATTTTCATATCTAATATGAAATGTACTTTCACCGAGATGAAATTTAAGTTGCTATAGCATATTGAAACAACTGCATTTGTAGAGAGTACGAATCTAATCAAGCTACTTACAAAATTGTACAATGCCTTTGTGCAAATTTTAAACACCATTAAGGTATTTTTCATTATCCCTTATTCCATCAGTGGAAGAATGTCTCATATTACTGTACAGGTTTCCTCGTTAAACCTCAGCAACACTCAAGCAACATGTAGGAACTCAAACAGTGTGAGGGCATGTTGAATGAAGTGCAGTGTTCCATAAAAGAAGTACATTGTATAGAAAAAACATATAATGTGTTGCTAATCTGTAACACTATCTGTAAACAGAACAGACTGCATCATGAAGGGATGCCAACTAGTTATTGTTGAATTTAAGCACAGATTACTTTATATTTAAATATTTATCATACTTCATGATAGAAGATTAAATAACTGGCTAAACCATGCATCAATATTTTACTGAGTTCATGTCTCCATAGCTAATGCAAAACTTCTTATGCAGCGGGTGTTGTATAAAGATGCAGAGATTACATGCCTTTTATCTGCATTAGGTACATAATACAAATATTGCCTGAGCTGATTTTAATTGTCTTTCTCCATCATATACTGGTACTACTGTAATTTTCTTAATGCAAAATGTAGAAGAGAGATGCAAATTTATTGTCTGTAGCACTCAAGCTATGAAGGCAAAGTGATCATCAATAAAAGAATTTAAATATATCTGTTGTATACTATGGGCTGTGAAAGCTCCTATCTCACAAACCAGTAAGCATGGTCCTCTAATGAGGAAAATCAGTTCAGTTCTCTCTCCTTTCATAGAGCTATCTACCAGCACAGAAGATATGGCCAGTAGCCTGTGGCAGTGTCCTGGTGGCTCCTTCTTTAGCAGTATTTTTCCAGATGCTACAGCACCGACTACACCTTTCAGGGCTCTCTGGAATAGTAAGGTTTATTTTATCCCCGTCAGCCTCCTCCTGGAGATGTATTCCCTGGTGTTCACTTCCAGGTTGCATTTTAATTGTTATTCAGCACTGTGGCTAAGCATTTGTGGCAGGCTTTTTTTTCCATGTTCCATATTCCTTCTCATTTTCTTTCCACTCTATACTGCAGTTATTTCTTTGAAGAAAAATATTACTCAGAAATGCTTCCATGTACAACATTCACACTATCCATGCCATCATCTTTTCTTGGAAGAATACCTTCTATAATGCTAATAAATAGCCATTCTAATAGAATGAATAGACAGCTCATTGCCTGTTTTGTCTCTGCTTTGCTTACAGAAATGAGCCTCAGATCATACTTCTCACTAATTCTGGTCTATAACACATTAAATTGTTGATGAATTAAATAAAATCTATCACAAGGATAGCAACATTTTTTCATCTGAAACACCCCTGGTATAAAAGTCTTTTTTTTTTGTCTTTTTTTTTTTTTTTGCATGCTGTTGCAATGTGAAGATTGCAACTGATAATGTTTTGTTTTCTGATGTTTTCAAGTTTTAATTATTTAATATGATCTCCTCTCTTTGCCCCCTTCACACTGCTTAAAATAGATCACTGTGCTGATTGAATATGAACATACTAATGTATAATGCTGAGGTTTCAAAAAGATCTTAATAGCCTTTTATTTTTCTCTTTTTTAAAAATTGTGGACAGCAGAGCTGACTAAAGGTGTTCTAATGTGATAAGAAGCCTTTGATACCAGTTGATAGTATTTAAGTTCTCTCCAGATCGCCTGTTTTCAGAAGAATCTCTTTGAGTGGCTTTCCAATATTCACAGCTCCTGCATTGCAAATTACCATTTATATTACTTAATGTTAAAGCATGTATCATACGACAATTAAAATTGAACATTTTCAAGTATGATTGGTTAATAGCACTATACTGCTATGACTGGAAGTACTACTTTTGAATGTCAGAAAACACACAGTGAATTAATGTACATGAATAACAGATTGAACATTAATGAAAGCTGATTTGTTTACTTTTGTATTCAAGGTGGAGAGTAATGTAACAGTCGTTAAATATTCCTAGCATGCTTCCATTTAAAGCAAAAGCCTGAAAGCAATTATTTGGCATAATGCATACTAATAAAGAAATCCAATGACACAGTAAATAATTATTTGATTGCAAGAACAATTCTCTAGCCTACGTTTGCAGAAAACAGTAATATTCTCCAGCTCTCCCTTACTAGCCCATGCCATTAGAGCTTGTGATGCTGATGGGGACAGGGTGCAAAGTTACAGAAAGAGGTGGTCTGGCCACTCCTCACCCACCCTTGCACACCTGCCCTATTGGAGACGTAGGCATAAGCACATATCACAGAATCACACAAAATCACAGAATAGTCATGATTGAAAAGGACCTCTAAGATCATTGAGTCAAATCACCTGCTGCATCAAAAGATTAAACACAGGGAATCTTACTGTCCTTAATGCAGCTTCCTTTAATGATGGGTTACACTGGAAAAGGAATTGTCTGAAATCACTGTGGTCCCTAAGAACCCCTTTTGGGTATCACTGGCTGTTGGAGCAGGTGTACACCCTCTGTCTGTGGTGCAACATCAGGTTCTGCATGGGCAAGGCTTTGGCACTTCAGTTTTGTGTGTGCAGAAAACAGAAAGCACAAAGCAATAGGAAAGTCTGTGGATCTCTGCAAATAATGGACTCCTTTTCAGGGCCACACTGTTTCCAATTTATTTTTTCAGTATTGTCATTTGATATACAGACTCAGTTTAAATTACAAATGCCTCTAAATATTCTCTTTTTTTCCCCTTATCTGGTAGAACATTTATGAAGTCCAACTGAAAAAAGCATATTGGGTTAAATTAGATAATTAATAAATTACCATTATTATATATTTTATAGTATTCAAATAAATGTTTATTAATTTATCTGCATAGCAATGGCCCCTGAATCTAATCATACATGGCCTTTGCTATTTTTAGACTGTATGCCTTGGGCAGATGCTCAACAGGGTAAAAAATCTGGTTTAGCAATGGAATCTGTAATCTGTGCTTGAATATCACTGCACCATTATATTTGCTCTGCTGTAGGTAGTTTTTTAAGTGTTTCAAGAACTCTTCTCAAGGCAGCATATGAGTACAGCAATGAGATTTATGACTAAATAATTAGTGAAAACAAATCAATGAAACTATAAAATACTGGTAGCAGCACTTAAATTACAAATGCCAACAGCAGCTCCCAGCATTGAGGAAATAAAGAATAAGGAGAAGGAAGACAACCAGTGACTGCAGTAAACTCATTTGTAAAAGGCAATTATCTAACCAGAGAGCTAGCACCACATTCTAACTAACCTGTGCAAATGAAAAGGATTCCTTAAATGGACACTAATTACAGTAACCATTGCCAAATACAAGGATGCACATATAGACCCATGTGTATGTATATATGTCATTATCTGAAAGAGCAGCGAGTATCTTAAATTGTCTTAAACGTGCATTACTTAGTGTTTTGGGCTTTGTCTAGAGCTATCTGTTGAGATGTACTGGGGCTGCTGTCTCACCGTACACGCAGGTTTCCTTACAGGACCCCTAAACTACACCCGTGTAGCCACTGTGGTTGTGTCTGACTTGCCTGTCGTGACAGGTCTGCTCTGACAGCTTCTCATCTACTACCACCCCCAAGTCCTTCTCCGCAGGGCTGCTCTCCAGCCATTCTCCCCACAGCCTGTATTTGTGCCTGGGGTTGTGCTGACCCAGGTGCAGGAACCTGTACTTGGCCTTGTTGAGCTTCATGAGATTTGCACGGGCCCAACTCTCCAGCCTGTCAAGGTCTCTCTGGCTGGCATCTCCTTTCTCTAAGGTGTCAACTGCTACACACAGCTTGGTATTGTCAGCAAACTTGATAAGGATACACTCAATCCCACTGCCCATGTTTCCAACAAAGATGTTAAGCAGCACTGGTCCAAATACTGACCCCTGCAGAACACCACTCATCACTTGAACATCAGCTGATGTTTTGCAAAGCAGCAATGCTGAGTACTCAGTGTTATAAAATATTTCCTTCTTAGTTGTCATTTGAATAATGTGGATTTATTCTAGTGAAAAGGATACATTTGCATTCCTCACAAAACCTGAATGATAAGGGGAATGCACAAGGAGGATCTGTTTCTAACTACCTGTTGCAGCCAAGGAAGAGCCCATTACTTAGATTTTCTTCAGTTCCAATATTTGTACTGCATTGATTGAATAATACTGTAAAACAAGAATGTTTATCAAAGGCCAAGAAGACAAGTCTTGCTTTTTCTAACCAATGGAGGTCAAAGTAATAGAGGTAAGCAGATATTAAATACCCCTATCAACAAAACTGGGTGGGAAGCAGGAAAAGAGAGGACCAACAAAACCCTCACCTGTTTCTGTAATTTCCTTCAGTTTATTACACATCCTTGCTTCTAAAGGAACGTGCTTCTTCACACTGATGTTAGTCACTGAATAACTCCCACACAAACCCAGCAGTTCGCTCCCCTTGCTTGACACAGACCTTCCACCTCTGACAGGACAGGAATTCCACACCCGCAGGAGGGGCAGCCTGGATACCTTCTCCTTGCAGAGCAGGCAGGCATTACACACCTGCTGACAGGGCAGGGCAGGGCAGGGCAGGGCAGGGCAGGGCAGGGCCAGCAGCGACCCGCTCCCGTCAGGCGAGCGACCATCAGCGGGGCCGGCACAGGCCGCTCTAACGGCCCAACAACGGCCCAACAACGGCCCAACAAC
>NW_009970725.1:13314456-13334416 GCF_000747805.2 Chaetura pelagica
GGCAGGGCCTCGGGGCAGAACGGGCTGGGACAGCCGGTGGAAGGGCTTCTGTGCCGGGTGTCTCGCCCTCGGGGCCTACCGGAGTTACCTGGCCGGCTCTAGAGCTGCAGTGCCTGCGTCGAGTGAGAAAGGCTCCGGCAGGAGCTGCTTGGTGGTTATTGGAAAGCTCGTCAAGTGGAAAGGCTGTTTCTGACTTGCCCGTGGGTGCTAGACTAACCACTGAAAGGCCGCCCCGTAGTTTTTTCAGTCCTGAGTCCACTCTTTGCACTAACTGGAATCTTACAGGACAGCGCAAAAAAATGGGTTCGCATCCTGTTTCATCTTGAAGTCTGAAATGTACAGGGTTTGGTTCTTGGAAACGGTACAGTATCTTTGCACAGAATAAAGGGTTTCCGTGTGAAGTGCTTCGTTTTGTAGGAGACTGCCTCTTGCAGTCTGAAACCTGCCTGAAGCTTTACAGTGTGGTGCTGCTTCTTGCAGAGCCCAAACTGCATACGTGCTGTATTTACTGAGGGTTTACACCAGAGTATCAAATCCTTATTTATACACTCCTTTCAGCATTGTGTGCAGAATTTAAGTTGTGTTTGATTGCTCTACTTAGACTTTTTAGTCTTTTTTTCTGAATTTTACATGTCTGGTTCCCAGAGGGTACTCAAAGTGCGTTTCATTTGATTTGCTTCGGGTCAGTTGATAAAGACTGACATGGAAAAGATGGCACTCGGGAATGATCTGCAGTCCACAGAGTTATCCGTGTATCCCAAAGTTCATTTTGGCCTCCGATGCAGAACAGCAGGAGGTGCTTGCGTTCCTGGCTGCTGCTTTCAGATGAGCCAGAAGTGGAGAGCAAAGAGGAAATGGGTGCATAATACACACAACTGCATAGTAAATTCAGTGCTTCCTGTAAGGACTGATAACATGACAGGGAAAGATTGCAGCCAGAGTGTGAAACTACACTGCAGGTGAAACTACATGATCTGCTCCTGAGAAGATTGAGTGTTGCTCTTACAGAAGAGCAGGGACTGTAGTGTCCTGGTACTTAATCTTGGATGTTTAGATCTGACCTCATGCCTATATTTTTGCTAGTTTGATGCTGATCCACTTCAAATATTACAAATTTTATACAGTAACAAATTAAGTAGTTAAGTGAGGGGTTTTATTTTTTAAATATACCATACTTCTAGTTTAAGAAGTCTCAAAATAGGTCTATATTTCAATTTAAAAATTAATATTAAATTGATATAAAAAATAATTTTAAATGAATGCTTATGACAGCATAATGATTTTAGTAATACTGGCCAGAATCTAGCAATCTTGATCTGTCTTGGCATGATGGATCCTGACAGAGACTACAGAGAACATATGAACACAACTTGAATACAGATTTTTATGTCCAGTTGATATTTCAGGCTCTTAACTTTGTTCTCTTATGTCTGATCTCACTGTTAAGTTAGGTAAAAACTGAAGCAGCATGTAAATGCTTACTAGAGAAGAATATCTATGTTCTTTCTTGCAGAAATGGTAGTTTCTGCAGAGTTTAAAGGATGTGCAACAAAGCAATATTCTTCATTAACATTTTTATTAAATTTGTATTCAAGACACATTAAGCTGTGGGAGAGTATTACAAGTTTGAAGTTAAATCCATTAACTTCTATATTGTCTGAAATGGTCAAGAAGAGTTAAGATGCGCTCTCTCAATAGTACAGGAGAGCCCTTCATAGTCTTTTGACTTAATTAAAACTGTTAGTGATTACATTAGAATTAATGGCTCACAATTAGAGCAGAAATAGAGCTGATTCTGAAAGCAGTCTCTAGCAGTTACATAAATTATTAACTATTAATGCTGTGTACTTAATTTTGTTTGTAGATAAGGCAAATCCAATACTTAAATAGAACAGCAGCGCGCAATGCCAGTGGAGGAGCCTTATTTGTGGTAAGTAATTTTCTACCTTACTGGAAGGGGGACGTGTAAGAAGAGTTTGGCATAGACTTCTTTTAATCTCCCTAAAAGATTCTTATGGGCAGTACTTGGTATAGAAGCTTGCTTGAATGTAAAAAGTGTTTTTTCAGTGGAACTTTATATTAAAATGGTAATGGAGTATCAAAAGGTTTTATTTTGGTTTTTGGCTTGGTGTTTCTTATATAATGAAAAGTCTTGTTTATTAATAGTAATGGTGATGCTAGCACCATTTGTGTGTGACTGCAGATGAGACTTTGTTTAAACTCCATTATAAAACATTTCTATTTTTTTTTTAAAGTTAATTGAATTTGTAATTGAAGCTCATGAAACTTTCTGCAGGCACAATTTCTTGATTTCTAAAATTTGCCACAGAATTACCCTTAGATCCAGGTCAAATCCTGTTCACTAGGAGCTGAAAATGCAGTTGATCATATTATGTGTCATATTGCACATTGCATAATGGTTCACTAGAGAATTGACCACTTTGTTGAAATCAAGTGCTCAGCTTTTTTTGACTGATTTTTTGTTGTTGTTGCCTTTCTGCAGTTGTCTCTATGGCTTTTCTCATAAGATGAAGTTAATGGAATTTCAGTACATGCTTAGTATGCTCTTCCAGAAACCTAAGCAGTCATTGATGATTTATGAAGTGAGAGCTGGTATTCAAGGAATAGAGGAAATGGTGTAGGCAGACAGCTTAGGAAACTTCAAGCATAGTTTGAGGTTGGTGAAGACAGGCAAAAGGTGTCTTTGGCACTCCAGTGGTTGTTGGTGTCTGGCATGAAAGTTAGATAGCTTTGTAAAATCTCTGTGTTTTTATGTAAATGCTTCAAGAAGCCTGAAAAAAGAGAGAGGGAAGCAGAAAATAAATGTTGTGTTTTAGTTAACTACTTGTGATATCCAGCTGTTTTATTTAATAGTGTAATTCGTTCCTTTTATTTTTATTCCAAAGCACAAAGCACAATTTTTTGCCAGTGGAGCATAGGACACTGTTTGCATGGGAGTTTGTTTTATGGGGTTGCTTTTTGGGGGAGGTTTTGTTTGTTTAATAGGGTTATATTCGTTCTTTTGTGAAGTAAAATGCAACAGGAAGAAGGTAGTTGGATGTCATTGTGTGTGTGATTGCTTTAACTACAACTAAAAACATTCAGAGCAAATTTCAGATATCGAACACAGCAGATTGCAAGGGAAACTCTTCCACTGAATTGAGCTGAAGGCATTTTAAACAACATTAGGTGTTTGTTTACAATCAGAAAATGATACTTTTTCTCCACCAGATTTCTGTAGCAGAAAAAAACCCCAACATTAAAAAAAACAAAACAAAAACAACCAAGTCTTAATTTTCTGGAATATTACAAGCAGATGAAGTGTCAAGGTTTATTAAAAACTGTGGAGGAATAGTAGGTTTATCTGGGATTAGCCTGTTGTGGTCATCCCCTTCATATGTCAGTTTACATTCAAGTGTCTGGGTTTTGTTTTGCAGAGCATATTGCTGCTTCTTGTTGCACTTTCCATATAGGAAATCTGGATGTGAGGATGAGAAATGCACACATCACATTTGTTTTGTAATATCAGGGGACATGCTGGTGGGGCATCTGGTTGTCTTACATGTGGTATTAAAAGGCAGTGCCAGTTGCATGCCCTTGTATCCTAGATACAACTTCTTTGCGGTAAAAACCTTCCATGGGAGAGTACCATAATCTGTGGAGATAGTGGGGCTTGGGTAGGCCTTCACACTGCAAGTAGGTTAGGCGGAATGCTGAGTGCTGCAATACAAAACATGGTACAGTCAAGCTATCCATGTAATGAAAACATATTGTGTAAAACTTCGGGAAACTGGGAAGCATGAGAAGGGAATTGGGGAAGAAAAAGTGTGGCTGAAGTTTTTGACCTTGTCTTTCAACAAATTGGGGTAGTTAGTACAGACATAATTGTACTTGGTTTGTGTATGGAGGAAGCCTTAATATACTGGTTGCTTTTTATGAAGAAAGGCTGAGAGAGCTGGGACTGTTGAGAAGAGAAGGCTGGAGAGGGAGGGATCTTGCCAATGTCTATAAATACCTGAAGGGAGGGTGCAAAGAGGATGGAGCCAGGCTCTTTTTAGTTGTGCGTGGTGACAGGAGCAGAGGGAATGGCCTCAGAGAACATCAGGAAACACTTCTTTACTGTGAGGGTGACCAAAGACTAGCACAAGTTGCCCAGAGAGGTTGTGGAGTCTCCCACTCTGGAGATGCTCAGAAAATGCCATCTGGACATGGTCCTAGGCAACCACCTGTGTGGCTCTGCTTGAGAGGGGGGTTCAGCCCAGATGACCTCCCTTCAAAGGACCCTTCCAACCTTTGCCACTATGCATTTTAACAGTACAGTGTCTTTAATTCTGATCTTGTTCTGCAGAATCTATATCCTACAAAAAAGGCAGAAATGTACCCATATAATATAGGAGCAAATGAGATCATTAAGATTCAGATAAATGGTGCATCATCAGATAAATGGAAGATTAGGAAACATGTGATGGACAAATTCCTAACAGCTCAGTAGGCCTAGAACTCTGTAAGGTTGTGATGAAAACTGTCAAAGTCTCCACAGCACAGAATTAGATAAAGCTTAGATAAAGTTTTCCATTAGAGAAATGGAAAACTGGAAAAAGGTGACATGATCTTATTTAGTGTTCACCTGTGCAGTAGCTTCTACATGTTATCTTGGAGCCTTGCTGCACAGAATTGATGGTGTGGCAAACTGTAATTTCAGATAGAAAGTTTATTATTCCTCTTCACATGTAGGGTATTTAAGGATACCAGCATAGAGATAGTACACTGAAAAGGACAGCTGTTTTAGACACAGAGATTTTAATAAATATACTTATTTGCAAAAGAAATTGAGATCAAGTACGATTGTAACTGTATGAAATAGCTGTGGAAGTCAAAATAGCAGCCTGAAATAAAACAGGCAGTCACATCTGAGAAGGAAAAGTTAAGTTGTGGAAATATTTTTCATGACTCGTGGATTTGATCTGTGCAGCTAAGACAGAAGTCTGTAAGGGAAAAAAACGTTTCTTAGTATTTCCAATCAGTTTTTCCTCCATCAGCCTCTTTTTGAGAACTCCCATTAAAACTGGTACAAAACCCTCACCAACACTACATATGAAGAGTCAAATCCTGTATCTGGAATGGTCAGCTTGAAATTGTGGCAATTGTGTTCCTAAAAGCTGTTTTATGTTATCTTGTAGCCCACACAATATGCAATAAATTCAAACTTTATAAAACAGTAGTGTGTTCAAAGGGAATTGCTTCTCTTTCTGTAATTTCTGTTATTAGGGCAAAGTCATCCATGGTGGTGAAGTATATATTGACTAGTTTTGTATTTGAAATGGAATGGTAGGGGTACATGCTTTCAAATTGATGGCACTAGTACTGTCTGCTCCAGGTTATGGATATGATAACCAAAGGGAATCTCTCACTAAACCAACATGTGTAACTGAATTTAAGTATTTGACCTTTTGATATTTCTGTATAAAAATGTCTAAATCCAGAAATAGCTATGGACCATACATATTTTAAGGTCTGCACTGATGACAGTCTTTTAGTATGTAAGTGTTCTGCAGTATTAAGATTTTTCATTAAATCTTTTGGTGCTTAATAAGAATGCAGAGTGGAAACTGCAAAATCACTCTAGGTTACTTGAGAAAATTATCAAGGTGAAAGTCAGTGGAGTGGGATTCTTTCTCCTAAATATACTTTAAAAGCTTTTATTATTAACTGGTTGTGGATTACGTTTAATATCAAGTCTCAAGGTATAACTTGCATTTTCCCTTGAACTCTCAATTTATTTTGAAACTTTTGTCAATTTGATAACTGTATGAAGTTTGGAATGAAATCTAGCTATTAAGTATTTCGAGGATACCATAACGAGCTGCTCAGAGGTAACTGAAAATTTTGTGCAGGAAGTTTTTCTGGTGGATAAGGATTTTTGTTAGAACTAAGATTTTATTACAGGAAAATGTCACTTTCTTCAAGACTTCCAAATTTGTATTTTCTGAGAACAGAAGTACTAATTTAAATATGATGTTTCCCTAGAAGACTACCTTAAAAATATTATAGAAAAACTTTATTTTGAAAATGTTAATTAAGAATTTTGGTTCTTTGATTCTGATTCAGACTTGTATCTACAATTAAAATGTTGAAATCCATTACAAATCAAAAGAATACATTAAGATGGGTTAATCTGTGTTTGAATGTGTAAACGGTTTATATAGCAACCTTCTTGCTGAATTTTAAAGTTTTTATAGTGAATGTCTCATGGGAAAAAGAAAAAAAAAAAAGGTTGCTGTTTTAGTCCCTTGTTGGTTATTAAGGGGTTAACCAGAAGATTATTAATATGCCCGTGATGAGTTTGATCATAATTGCCAAAATGTATTAAGTGTTAAAAAGTATATTTTATAACAACAGCATAGTCATCAATAAATATTTTTTTTATTAGGAAATAACAGGAAAAAGTAATTATTTTTAGGAGTGATTAAATAATTATCAATACTTTTATAACTTTTCCAGATATATTTAATAATGTATTATTGAGTACTATGACATTTTTTTCTGGAATATATGTTTTATTCAAGCAACTCAACTGTCACTGTCTAATGAGAAGGAACTTTATTACAGTAAATCTGTCCTCTATTATTTTCTGACAACCCTATTTTTACATGTTATCTTTTTCTTTTCCTGAAGCACAGAGATAGTCCGGAAAATAATCCAAATACTCCATTTGAGTTCACACCTGAAAACCAGAAGGTATGCAGGCAAAAAATGTTAAATACACTTTAAGACATTGTCTTTAGATTAGTAGTGATATTTTGTATCCTGTTTCCCTTTAAAAGCGAATAGAAGCGATCATAAACAACTACCCAGGGGGACACAAGTCTGCAGCTGTCATGGCAGTACTAGATTTGGCCCAAAGACAGCATGGATGGTTGCCCATCTCAGCTATGAACAAGGTATTTAGTACTTAATTCTCTTTCAGGCATGATTTTACTGTTTTCTTTAAATATCTCCCTAGAATATTAGCAGTTATTTAACAAGGCTTACTAACATGGAAATTTACATGTAGCACAGAATTGTGCTACAGAATTGGTGGGTTTTTTCCTCCTCTCAGATTAGTGGTATTTAACACCTTGCCAAGATTGTACTGAATCTCTAGGCCTGCAAAGCCTTCTGCAAAGCAGTGTTAAGTGTAGTATGTGTTATTAGTATTTTATAATGCCTCACAGCAAGTACCTGGAAAACTTATCAAATTATTTCTTAAAATAGTTTTTCAAAATAAGGAAGTGACTACACTGCTTCAAAGTGATAGGCTGCATAGCAGTAATCAAATACCAAGAAATAAAAAATTGTGGTTTATATTAATATGAGTAAATCTATCATATTTTTTATTAGAATCTGACATTATCAGCTTTGAAGTGAATAGTTTTAAATTAAATCAATATGCTAAGTGAGGATGGTGAGCATTATGGAAATTACTGAAGGAGTTAAGCACATATTTAGGGAAGGGCAAATTTTATCTGTGGCTGTTTATACAGTGTAGCACAGCATAAAGCCTTAAACTTAATACTGAATGGGAAAAGTATTTTTGTTTATCTACTCCTGAGTTTTGGATTTATATTATATTTTAAATGATCTTAAGCGAACAGACATTTTCTGTGGTTTGTTATTTGCCTGCTATAGAGACTGGAGCGTGAAACAATTACGCTTTTGAAAATAGAGCCAATATTCAATCTGAGCAGTTTGCCAGGGTTCCATGTTAATGAGGTCAGGGATACTTGCACCAGAACTGGCTCCATGGAGAACCTGTATCACTCTTATTTCTTAGCTGTGATGTCAATCTGCAGATGTATCAGTGGTGTTTCTAAAGCCAGCCCTGGTGTGTCACAGAACCTGAGACAGACCTGCTGTATCTGAATTAAACAAGCATAGTACCAACCTATAAGGATTCCCTTACCAAAAAGCTTACATGGGCTAGTGTGGGCAGGTGTTCAAGTTTGTGCATTCATACAGCAAATGAGCACAAGTGCAGTATGAGCTGCAGCTGACAATGAAAGTTGGAACTCAGCTGACTCCTCCCATCTGCTTGTGTGTGGTGCTAGATGCTGGAGGGAATGGACTTTAGCTCCTCGCTGTGCTAATCACCCCGCAGCTTGGTGCAGTTCATGCTCAAACAGGGTAACTCCAATCGGAGTAATTCGGGTGTCTTTCCTTGGCACTTGAATGCAGTTGTGCTTTGATACCCATCCCCTCCTTCTTTCTTACCCTTTACTGTAGACAGAGGACAGGTGACTTCATTGAAATGGTTTGTTAAATGGCTTTACAGATGCCCTATGAGGTTTCAATATAGTGTCTGTTTTCCCCTTGTTACAGGTTGCTGAAATTTTAGAAATGCCTCCCATGAGAGTGTATGAAGTAGCAACCTTCTATACAATGTATAATCGCAAACCTGTTGGGAAATACCATATTCAGGTCTGCACTACCACGCCTTGCATGCTGCGAGACTCTGATAGTATTTTAGAAGCCATTAAGAAGAAACTTGGTATGACACAAATTTGTAATACACTTCTTGTAATTTTTTTATTGTTGTTCAATGATACTGAAGTGAAGTTTTTCATGTGGTGGGGACAAAGCAATCATATTGAAAATATAATCCGCAGAGAATAGCCACTAAACACTTCATATTTCAGATTTGTCATTTATTCTTTAAAGATTTCAGTAGGGAAGAAAAAGTAATTGTCCACAGTGCCATTTAGTGGACTCAAAGTGTTTTTAAAGGCAATTTGGCAGGAAATGCAACATTCTAATATGAGCCTTAGACTGAGAAAGTAAGCTCAATCCCATATACAGGAGAGGACTCTGAATGCTATGGCCCTTTTTAATATGCAAAATAAGATTTTTAAGGTATATACTATATGAAAGTTGTTTGTGAGGGTTTGGTTGTTTGTTTGTTGTTGTTGTTTTTTTTACTGAAGGAAGGTGATAGAATCATAGAATGGTTTGGGTTGGAAGGGACCTTAAAGATCATCTTATTCCAAGCCCCTGCTTGGGCAGGGACACCTCCCACTAGACCAGGTTGCTCAAAGACCCATCCAGCCTGGCCTTGAATAATTCCAGGGAGGGGGCATCCACAACTTCCCTGGGCAACATGTTCTAGTGTCTCACCACCTTCACAGGAAATAATTTCTTCCTAATATCAAATCTAAATGTACTCTCTTTCAGTATGTAATTGCTCCCCCTTGTCCTGTCATTACTAGCCCTTGTAAAAAGTCTGTCGTCCCCCCCAGCTTTTCTGTAGAACACTTTCAGGTACTGGGAGGCTGTACGGTCTCCCTGGAGCCCTCTCTTCTCCAGGCTGAACATAGGTGCTGTGGCCCTCTGATCATCTTTGTGGTCCTTTTCTGGGCCCACTTGAGGAGGTCCATGTCTTTTTTATGTTGTATACCCCAGAACTGGACACAGTAGTAGTCCAGGTTCGTTTTCATGACAATAGAGGGGTAGAATCACATCCCTCAACCTGCTGGTCATGCTTCTTTTGATGCAGCCCAGGATGCAGCTGGCTTTCTAGGCTGCAGGTGCACTTTGCCAGCTTATATTCATTTTTTCATCAACCGATGCCCACAAGCCCTTCCCCTCAGGCCTGCTCTCAATCCACTCATTGCCCTTACCCAGGTGCAAGGCTTTGTACTTGGCCTTGTTGAATTTCATGAGTTTTGCACAGTCCTACCTTTTTTGCCTGTTGGTGTCCCTCTAGATGGCAAATATATTAACATTTTCATGGAATTTTCCATGAAAAAAAGTCATTCAAGAGAGCTGCATCATATGAGACGTAAGGGAGAACTCATGGATTTTGTGTATGCAGTGGTTTTTTCTCCCTCCTTGTTGGCTGGTTATGGAGAGAAGAGAGATCAGCAACCAACAGCTCTTCCCCTTCTATGAAGCCACAAGCTGTGCTAAAATTTCCTAAGAGCCACTGTGATAAGAGCTGCAGAACAGCTGCTTATTGTCTTGCATTTAATATATTCTGTTGTCTGGAAAAGGCATATTTACATTCAATTTGTTTGTTAATGCAAAATAGCTTAATTTTAAATGAAACACTTAGCTTGATAAATTAAAGCATTAAGGATGATTGTGTAGCTCTTACTGAGACACAGGCCTTAATTAGACTTTTTATGAGTTCTCCCTCACTTTTAATAACTATGGAGGAAAACTGCTTTTCAGCATTCTCTTTCCATAGACTATTTTGTTGAGATCAGACTCCGAGATGTTATTTTTGGCTAACCTGCCCTCTGGGGAAAGTCTGTATTTATATCACTAGAACAATAATGTGCCATGGAAGCTAAGTATGTGTGCAGAGTTGTTGGGGAAATATATCTTTGTGTGTAAACTTGAAAGGTTTTTATGTACTTATGGCTAACAGTGTTAATGCTTGGATCTTGGTTTATTTGGGAATTTTATATTCGACACTATCAATGTATTGCTTACTAAAAAATGTTCCTGAGTAGAGCTGTTCTTAGAATTGTCATTTCATTGTTCTTTTTCAGTAAAGCACACCTGTAAAACTGAAAATGAGGTGTCAAAAATGTATGTGAAAACTGACTACACAATTTATTAGAATCTTATGTTTCATGGAAATTTTTTTACTCATTTAAGTGAATTTAACTGTTCAAATGTTTCTTAAAGCCAAAATACAAATAATTGACAAGGCTATGGGGTACTTAGGCTTCCTTGATTGTGTTTAACCATTACTGAAACTAATATTCTTTATTGGTTTAGGTATAAAAGTTGGGGAGACAACACCTGATAAACTCTTCACGCTGATAGAAGTGGAATGCTTAGGTGCTTGTGTAAATGCACCAATGGTACAAATAAATGACAACTACTATGTAAGTGTTACATTCGCTTTCAAAATACTAAACTTGTTTGCTGGGTGACCTGTATTTTCACTTGTTTCAGATTTGGAAGTTTTGGTCAGTTACTTCTGCCTTCCTATTGGCAGGGATAACATAAAACCTAGAGCATCTTGGTTTCTTTGCCTATTCCTAGAATGCTTCATCTCTATCACAGTGTGTCTGTGTATTTTTCTTTCAGTTACTGTCTAGATTTACACAAGTGGGGTGATGTATTTTTGTGTTAGTGGTCTACCCATAAATGTGGCATTTTTAAATAGGTATTTGATGAGCTTCTCAAAACACTTTAAATAGTCTGTTAGAAAGCACAAGCAGGTTTGACACTTTTTGAACTTTTAGTCTTCTGAATTATGGCTCACTTGGATGCCATCAAGACCAAAGGAATTAATGTATTGACCAAGTCCATGTTTTTTTAAAAAAACATGGTTTAAAATATTTTATTTTGTTATAACAGCCTAGTTAATTTTTTTTTTCAGAACTGTTCTCCTGAATTGTACCCACAATGTTTTTTGTAACAGCTGACACCATTTTGCAGTATGTGCAGTGACACACATATAGCAGGTAGGCAGTAATCCAGCTCACTAATATACCAAGGAAGCTGGAAACACAAACCCATATTACAGATGACCTGAATCAACATTGTTCTTTTTATCATAATTTCTGCAACTGTATGTAAAACCGATTTTAACATTAAAATGACAGTACACTTTTTCATTTTTCTAATTCTTTGGACCAGTGTGTTAATGGACAGGATCAAACTACGTATGGTAGGATCACACCTAAGAGAGCCTTTATCTGATGCATTTTAAATGTTGCTAATAGCATTATTGCTGACTTTTTCTGTTTTGTTGATGATTTGTTGTTTGGTTTTTTTACAGGAAGATTTGACACCCAAAGATATTGAAAACATAATTGATGAGCTAAAGGCTGGAAAAGTTCCCAAACCTGGCCCACGGTATGCTATATTTGCATAGCAATGGCCAATTAAATTCCTGTTCCCGTGATTTGAGTTCCCAACCTACAGCTAAAAACATTAATTAATTTTCTTAACAGAATGGCATATATTCAATGCCTTTCTATATATTCAAAGACAAAAGGAGCCAGGAAGAACTTTCATGTTCTTGATGATTGACTAGGGAGGAGCATGAAACATCTATTCTGATTTGGCTTAGTACCTAATAGGGGAATGATACCACCTGTTAAGATTAGTGTCTATATCATGTAAATCAAAAAGTGCCCATTGGCTTTTTGGATTTTTTTCAATTTCTGGTAAAAAACAGAAAGGTTGCAAGTTTATGAACAGGTTGTTATTTCTGAACTTTTCTTGTTTGTGATTTCCCACTGTTCTTTGTTAGCTCAACTACAGCTATGTTTGTGTGGGTGGAAGAATTTGTTTGGTTGCCTGTTCTTATTGTTTCTTAAATACTGTTTCTTAAAATCTTAAAACAGTTTCTAAACACAAGGAAGTGTCTTTAACAAAAATGTGACAGATAAAATTGGATACTGCTTTTGGTATGACTGGGATCAACATCACTTTTGTCTGGCCAACCTATAAATAAAAAAAATTACTGGTCCTATCTTGCATTTCAGTTATGAAAGTATTTGTCACTACTGGAATTTGGAATCCTTTTAAGAGTAGCATCACACATTTCTGAAGGATGAATAGGAAGAATGAAAGAAAAATAACTGGCTGCAGCCTTAGGTCAGGTTGTAACTGTGTCCTATGCACTGATTAAACAGTATCTGAGGTTATAACAGAACCAGCAATGAATAAAACTGTTTTCATTTTTCAGGAGTGGACGTTTTTCTTGTGAGCCAGCTGGTGGCCTTACTTCTCTGACTGAACCACCCAAAGGACCAGGTTTTGGAGTTCGCCCTGACCTCTAAGGATTTTTGTAATATAAGATGAACTGTCTGAATATAATAAAGTAACTTTAATCTCAGTAAAATTACGTACACTGTATTTTTTTTTTAATTAAGAAAGTAGCAGCAATTAGAATATCTAACTTACTGTGGTCTTAACTACTGCAAATCATAATTCTGTATTATAAGTGGTTCTGTAAAGTGACTCACTGAAAGAGTCCACTTAAAATTACTCAAAGCTGAAGCTGCATCTTTTGATTTTTTAATTGAAAACTCTTTCAGGTTTTTCGAAGGGTCTTTGAAATAGCAAAAAAGCTGACTGAACTGGCAAATGCACAAGTAAACAAACAGATTATCTAACAAAACTTCATTCCATATTACTTTTAATTGCAATAAAAAACCCCCAACAAACCAAACAGGAAAGGTGATCCAAATATTTTTGTGTAAAATAAATAAAACAAAATAATGTGATAGAATCAATCAGAAGGTTCTTCTTGAGCCTGATTCTTCTTGCTACTCTTCAGTGACCACAAAGAATGTAAAAATTAACGTTACAACTTCCCCCCCCACGAGCAGTACTCTAGTAAAAGAATGAACAGCAACAAGAAACCACTTCCTATACAAATTTATTCAGCTGGGGGAAGACAGAATAAGACAGAATATACCGGAACAGTTTAATATATGGCCAAGTGTAATATATGAAACTAGTTACTTGATCTACAGATGCTTTTTTGACCTCACTGCTGCATATCAGCTACTTTTAAGAACTGTGTGAAATTGAGATGTTTCTCCTGATAAAGTTCTCACAACTTTTTAAAAATTGTAATGCATATTGACACTTAACACGCTTATAAAATCTGGCAAATGCTTTATATATGTACACATATATATTTGAACATAAATTAGCAAAAGGGAACGTTAGTCACCTGAGACCATATTGTGTCTACCTCTTCTAAAATCTGCCATTCTTACTACAATTAATGTGATAGATGGAGATTAATATTGTTTTTTTATATTTAGTTTTTATATTCTGACTTACAGTGCTTCCCTAAAATATTCTCCCTCTTCTGAGTCAAATCTGGTATCTACAGATCTGCATCATGATTATCTCATATAATCTGTTTGTGCCCCACCTTTATTTCAGTAGGGTCTGTGAAGTTCCTTGGTGTGTTGTTGAATAAGTGATGTTGATGTTGGTATTTCTGAAAGCAAAAGATACGGCTATCATTTGTATGTAAAACTTGCTATCCCTTCTACATTACTAAATATATAAAGCCAAATCAGTGCATTGCTTACAAATGGAAAAGTAAATTTGATAAATACCTACAAGTCACGAGTGAAGCAGTCACCCATTAAAATTAGAAAAAATATTGTATATAAGTGACACAGAACATTGCTAATGAGAAAATAGTACATGGATTGAAGTATTAGCTGTAATTTCAAGTTGCTGAATGCTCTTCTGAAAGGTCACTCCACTGTTCGTCATAGTCACACACCTTGTAGCAGGCCAGACATCTGGCACTATGTGGTACTTACCTAGAGACATAAAATGAGACAGCATATTACATTTTGATGCATTTTGATTCATTTTAATACACCAGTCTGTAACTGAGCTGTTTGGTCTTGTATTGTAGTCCACATAGGATTACCTCATTCTAACATAGGATGAAAGGAGGCAACTTTTTTTGAAGTATACACTGAATATAAATAAGGATTTTGCATGCATTATGGAACTATTGTGCTACAATTACTTATGGTTTTGTAGGCAACTGTGAAAGTGATGGGACTCTGTGTTGAAGGGAAAAAGTTTTAGACCTATAAAGTTTGCAACTTGAGCTTCATGATCTTTTGCTTAGCCTGGTGTGCAAGTTTACCAGTGTCCTCTGGACAGAAGTCTCAGTGTTTAGTATGTTGGGCATTGCTACAGACTGGATGTCAACTACAAGTTTTCTGCTTCATCATCCAGGTTAATGATGAAGATTGGTCAACTGAAGATGGAAAAAACTGGTCCCACTGTACTCTGTTACTGAGTAGGGGATGGTGTCAGAAGCCGTGATAATTTCAAAGTATGCTGCATTCATCATTCTGTCCTCACCCAAAAAGGCAGCTGTTTCATCAAGAGTGTGCACTCTGAACACTAGAGAATTATTTGTCTGTTGCAAAACCCACATTGACTCTTCCTGATTCCCTTGATTGCCTGTACGTTTGGTTATAGATTCCAAGAGGATGCACCCTTATTGTCTTTCCAGGAACTGAGGTTAGGTGAGGTTGAGCAGCCTTTATTTCCTTGCCTTCTTGTCTCTATATGCCTTAGAAGTGTAACAGTAGTGGTTTTCCTGGTCACTGGGAAGCTCCCTTTATCTCAATTTAGTTCCTCTGTTCACCAGACCTAGACCATCCAAGCCTCCTGAGGCTCATTTGAGTTCCTATTTCTTTATCCATACATTTCCCATTTTATTTTCCTTTTCCTGTCCAAACATGGCTTTTGGTTTGTGTTTACTAGCTCCCCCATCTGCTCCTACATTCCCAGCTGAGTAGCTTCTCCCCCCCTTTCTTCCCAGATTCATCTTGTCCCTGTTTCACTCAGTGGTATTATCTCATTCCCAGCTTTGTTGTATCAATTTCTTCCTGGTGCTTTGCTCTTTGCCTTGTCCATGTTTCCTCACTCTACTGCCAGTACCAAGCTGCTTGTCCCAGCATTTGTGCTGCTGTGCTTCTTATGTCCCTCCCATTCTAGGCCAATTTTATTCCTGGGGCGGGGACTTTTTACTAGGGCACATAGCAAGAGGACAAGGGGTAATGGATTCAAACTGGTAGAGGGGAGGTTTAGGTTAGACATTAGGAAGAAATTCTTCAGTGTGAGGGTGGTGAAACACTGGCACAGGTCATGCAGGGAAGCTGTGGAAGCCCCCTTCAAGGCCAGGTTGGATGGGACCAGTTAGGAATCAGTTAGGTTGGAAAAGACCTTCAAGATCCAGTTCAAACATTAACCCTACTCTGCCAAGTCCATCACTGAGCCATATCCCAAAGCACCACATCTAGACAACTTCTAAACATATCCAGGGATGGTAACTCAACCACCTCCCTGGGCAGTATATTCCAGTATCTGACAACCCTTGGCAGTGAAGTTCTTCCTAATGTCTAATCTAAATCTCCCCTGGTACAGCTTGAGGTCATTCCCTCTTGTTCTATCTCCAGTTGTTTGTGAGAAGAGACCAGCACCTGCCTCTTTCCAGTGTTCTTTCAGGTAGTTCCTGATGTCTGTCTTGTGAGCAGAAGATGGAGCTCAACAGTTGGCGATCATGTTAGTGATGTTCCACAGACAAGTATGTCAGTCATTCCGGTGTAACAATCTACCAATCACTTCACTACAAAAGGGTAATTTACACTATCCTTATTGAAACACAGCACTGTTTACAATTAAATTGCATATTGTAGGGCAGCTATAGGACTGTGAAATATTTGAAGAGAAATAAGCAAATAACCATTACTCTTCTCTATCATCTTCCCTGTTTTATTAATCAGTTGCATTAGGCTTTATGATCCCAGTTTCTACATTTAAAAAATTGGCAATTACTGTATTAAGATAAATTATTAAAGAAAAAAATCACATCTTGTGTTGTTTTAGGGTTTGTTTAAAGTTGAATATTTCAAACCAAACACCTCAACTAGAAATACATATTCTGCAGTAATTATTACATGTAGTTGTTTACAAAATACAAAATTATTTTCACAATACTAGTTTATGTGGGACTGTTAGGATTAACAAAGTGATCACTATGGAAGAGTTCTAGAATAGTGTAAAAAGACTTAATATATCCAAGTCCTCTTTTCTATTCTTGAATAGCTCCAAGTAGCAAGTATTAACAGGATATAATTTCCATTATTCTCAATCCTCAATAGCAAAGGGTTACTAAGTGCAAAAAAGAAAAAAAAATGCCCTTTAACTGGGAAAAAAAAAAACCACCATCAAAAAAACCCCACCCTAGTAGAGGTTTTAAGAAAATAGACACAATCTTGGGAAAATACCATTTAGAACACGGAAGCAGGGGACACAAAGAATCCACTGGACTGGGAGTGGTGGTGGTTGTTCTTTCCTTTGGTAAAGATGGAGAAAACTTGGAGTAATAGGAAACTCCACTAGATAGAATTACGCATTTGGATAATGTTGGACAATGGCAAAGATTTCCATGACCTTCACACCACTAGAAAAATGTTATCCGGACCTGTGTTGGGTCATTAAATAGGAAGAAACAATGAAATTCAATTCCGCCTGTGCAGTACGTTGGCTGCGTTCATGGGCTAACCTGCTGCTTACCTACCTGACGACACTTGTGCTTTCACCAGTGTGACATTTTGCAGATTTTTTGTCAATCACTAGACTAAATTCAGGAATGACACAGTTCAACCAGATGCCGTCCATGTTAGGAATGACACAGTTCAACCAGATGCCGTCCTGGTAACACAGTGTTTCACTAGGGAAGGCAGATCGAGGAAAGTACTATGGACACCAATGCAGCACAGCTACAAAGGCATTCTGCAGCTGTGCTATGTAAAAGGGAGGGGCATCTGGAGACAAGAGGTAGCTCTACTAAAGTAGAGGTAGCAATCAGCAATCAACTGACTGATGCTTTTTACTAGTCCAAACAGCAGCTCTTAAAAAAGACTTAAGGAACCCTATTTTTTTGTTCCCAACAGATAATTATCATCAAATCTTAACATCTGCTGCAGAAGTTGTGTTGCTCATGAGCTTCCTTCCATTATCTCAGCTGCTGGTTTAGAGCGTCTGCCAGCACACACGGAAATCCTGGAACTGCATGCTGCTGCTGCACTAGGATCAGAATGTAGTATTACACTGCTGCACTGCACCTGCAGCCTTTCAAATAATCCCTAATGTCCCTATATGATATTGTGGGAAAAAAATTACACTGCCTTGGGAAATAGTTCTTAATCCACTTATGCTGGCAGTCTATAGCCTGTCTACTCTTCAGTTTGCTTGCCACCTCAAGTGATGTCCTCTGTAATCAACCTGACCTGAAAAAAACATTAAGTGAATGCAACTCCCTTTGTTTTGTAGTGATGGGTGCCACCATACCTGCTCCTGGGCAGCTGACAGTACTCAAGGTATCCTAACAGAACCAAGTAAGAACGAGGGCAGTTGCTTTACAGCACAAATTATCTGTACCAGCATTTGTACAGTAAGATTTTGAAGGTGAGAGAAGTCTGCCTAAACAATAAGCTGCTGTGCAGCGTGGGAATATTTGAGATTTGCAATGCTATCCTCTACACGTGCTGGAACGTGGTGTGTGGAGATCAGAATACTGGGGAAATCCACCTAATTAGATGGCCTTAATCAAAGTAATTTTTTAGTTCTGAAAAATTCGCATTTCTGACTCACACAGTAAATATTAGGAGTTCTTGCTTTCTACACAATAGCAGATGAAACTCATCCAAAAACAGACTTAGCGTGGCTGGCAATCATACTACCTCAAACAGCAGGTTTTTGTTTTGCTGCCCTCTCAAAATACTACATGTGACAGCCACAATACGACTATCTCCAGCACCTTACTGAAGCAATCCGTATTACACGAGAACCCACGAGTACAAAACCACACAGATTCTTAAAAGTCTTACCACATACTATTTTAATAAACAGATGCACAGCCTTTCACAAATGACCAGCGTTTAGCACTGCAACTCGCACTAACGTCAGTCTATATATGACTGACATCTATGACACCTGGCTTACTGGTACAGGTAAGATACCCTCAAAACGAACAAGTTTTGTGGTTGTTTCCTTTTCTTTAGCAACTATAAGCAGCCCCAAGCTGCCCAGGGCAGGCCGTGGTGGCGGGGGGGTGCACGCCCTCCCCCGCAGAAGCCCCGGCATCTGGAGACAAGAGGTAGCTCTACTAAAGTAGAGGTAGCAATCAGCAATCAACTGACTGATGCTTTTTACTAGTCCAAACAGCAGCTCTTAAAAAAGACTTAAGGAACCCTATTTTTTTGTTCCCAACAGATAATTATCATCAAATCTTAACATCTGCTGCAGAAGTTGTGTTGCTCATGAGCTTCCTTCCATTATCTCAGCTGCTGGTTTAGAGCGTCTGCCAGCACACACGGAAATCCTGGAACTGCATGCTGCTGCTGCACTAGGATCAGAATGTAGTATTACACTGCTGCACTGCACCTGCAGCCTTTCAAATAATCCCTAATGTCCCTATATGATATTGTGGGAAAAAAATTACACTGCCTTGGGAAATAGTTCTTAATCCACTTATGCTGGCAGTCTATAGCCTGTCTACTCTTCAGTTTGCTTGCCACCTCAAGTGATGTCCTCTGTAATCAACCTGACCTGAAAAAAACATTAAGTGAATGCAACTCCCTTTGTTTTGTAGTGATGGGTGCCACCATACCTGCTCCTGGGCAGCTGACAGTACTCAAGGTATCCTAACAGAACCAAGTAAGAACGAGGGCAGTTGCTTTACAGCACAAATTATCTGTACCAGCATTTGTACAGTAAGATTTTGAAGGTGAGAGAAGTCTGCCTAAACAATAAGCTGCTGTGCAGCGTGGGAATATTTGAGATTTGCAATGCTATCCTCTACACGTGCTGGAACGTGGTGTGTGGAGATCAGAATACTGGGGAAATCCACCTAATTAGATGGCCTTAATCAAAGTAATTTTTTAGTTCTGAAAAATTCGCATTTCTGACTCACACAGTAAATATTAGGAGTTCTTGCTTTCTACACAATAGCAGATGAAACTCATCCAAAAACAGACTTAGCGTGGCTGGCAATCATACTACCTCAAACAGCAGGTTTTTGTTTTGCTGCCCTCTCAAAATACTACATGTGACAGCCACAATACGACTATCTCCAGCACCTTACTGAAGCAATCCGTATTACACGAGAACCCACGAGTACAAAACCACACAGATTCTTAAAAGTCTTACCACATACTATTTTAATAAACAGATGCACAGCCTTTCACAAATGACCAGCGTTTAGCACTGCAACTCGCACTAACGTCAGTCTATATATGACTGACATCTATGACACCTGGCTTACTGGTACAGGTAAGATACCCTCAAAACGAACAAGTTTTGTGGTTGTTTCCTTTTCTTTAGCAACTATAAGCAGCCCCAAGCTGCCCAGGGCAGGCCGTGGTGGCGGGGGGGTGCACGCCCTCCCCCGCAGAAG